>NW_026061109.1:0-22500 GCF_929443795.1 Astur gentilis | reverse complement strand
CGGACCCTGCAATCGTAGCGACCTCCTCGGCACTGCAGTCGTGAAATTCAAAGGAAAAACTTGATTTAGCCAAAGGCACCTTCAAAATTTGCTGGTGTGACCTGGACCCACTTTCGCCTTTGCAGAAAACCTTGAATGCCACCAAGCCCTGGAAATCCCCTTGGAAACACTATCTCCCCCCCAAATGCTTAAATTACAGGAGAAAGGTCTCTTACCTTCTGCACGAATAAAAATTCGGGTTCAACATAAACGAAAACTGAAGCTATAAAAGATTTTAAAAGGAAGCAACAGAAATAGAAGCAAGCAAAATCCGCCCCGAATTGGATCTGACCGTTTGAACACACTGCAAACAACACGAAATGCCTTTTAAAACGCAAAAACCCGGGGAAACCACGTCTTTCTCCACGCACCCATTTTAAATTTAACGTCTGAAGCGAAAGAAAACCTTTATCTGTATTTATTTAATTCTTTATTTCCGCCCAATTACAAATCCAACCCAATATAATCTTCCTTTCGGGTTAACTCCCACCAAAACCTCTCTTGGCGTGGACGTTGAAGGCGCTTTGTGCGATAAGTTTGCAGGGGTTTTGATAACCTTGACTTTGCTTTTTTTGTGCGTGTGTGTGTGTAATTGTAACTCAGCTGTCAGATAATATCATTTCCTTTTGGATGCGGAATGGTTTAAAAAAAAAATGAAAAGGAAAAAATAATAAAGGGGGGAAAAAAAAAAAAAAGAAGAAGTGTTCCTGGGTTCTGCTTTTAAAAAGGCCAATTTTGGAGGGGGCAACGCCAGAGGATAGGTTTTGCTGGTGCCACAGACCCGAGGCGTGTGTGCATGGGGGTCCACACACGACCCACATGCATGCAGCCCTGCATGCACATACAATGCCACATAGCCCAGCCATCCTTCTGCTGCTGGAGCCCTAATTATAGCACAGATCCTGACACACGGCGGATATTTTAATCCACATACCACAGGCAAACCATGCAACCCCATTGCTTAGATCTGAGCAATATTTTCTCCCAACTTTTTAGGGAAATTCAAGCCATCCCTTCACATGATCCCCACTCATTGACCCCGAAAGAAGCCTCTCAATCCACCTAGCTTCAAATTCGGACAGGAACAAACCCGAATATTCACATTACACATAGATTTCAAGCCATATGCAGTCTCTACAGTGAAAATAAAATGTGTTCAATGAAAGCCTCTTTTCAGAAAATCCCAAACTTAAAACATCTGCTCAACACACAGAAACATTTTTTGCCTTCGCAAACAAGACCTCAATTCGCCAGGAAAAAAAAAAAAAAAAAAAAAAAAAAAAAAAAAAAAAAGCAGCTTTTTCCTCTCTGAGTCTCCCAACGAGCTTCCAAGCCATGAAATGAGCCACAGTGCACAACTCCAGCCTGAGATGTTTGTAACTGCAAATTAGACTCTACGCACTTTAATTTTGTACCCCACTTTAACACCGAGCAAAGCCAAAGAGGACAATTTCGCTTAGCACACGGAAATAAAGCATTTGCATAGAAAGCGATATGGAGGGGGAAAAAAAAAACCAGGGTTCATCTGCCTTCATAAACACAAAACCCCCCAAAGCAATCCCCCCCCGCCCCCCAAACAAACAGACCCCAAGTCTCTGCGATTTCAGAGCAAAACCACCTCATCTTATTACATTCTGCAGCGTCGATTGCAAGGACCAAATTAAATTTTTTTTTTTTTTTTTTTTTTTTGCATAAGTACACGCACAGCAAATTTTCTCCATATAAACAGCGAGAGGACGAGTTCGCAAATAGCTCTCTGCTCTTTTGTCCCAGCCCTAATATATACATTTTTTTTTTAGAAACCCAACATTTCTAGGAAGAATCTTTTTTTCCAAAAGACAGCAACAATACAGAACATTATTGTGCCAATTTCTGGAGGAGAAGTTGGCAGGGTAGAGAGCACATTACTGCATATTCGCATTCCTCTTGCTCTTATTAGCTATGGATGACTACTAATTGCTGAAATTAGCTACTGGTAATGAATGATTCCCTTACCTTTTGCTTCATTGTCAGAATTGTCAGTGCTGGTGTCAGTGTTTTTATTCAGGTCTTTCTCTGCTTCCGAAGGACTTATTTTGGGTGCTGGGGCGCTTTTTTCTGTTTTAATTTCGTTCGTGGATGTGTTCTGAGTATTATCTGTTTTTGTGTTTTCGGGGAAACTCACTTTAGCCACCGGGGGCGGCGGAGGAGGTGGAGGAGGTGGAGGTGCTGGTTCCAGATGCTCATTCCTTGGGTTCAGGCTCGCCCTGGATTCAAAACTTGCCTCAAACTCATTTGGATTGCTGCAGTTTGACGTCTTCTCCATGGAGGGGTAACCTTGGCTCGCTCGGTAGTAGCTAGGAACGGGGACTTCATGGTCATTTAGGCAAGACTCAGGCATTTGGTTGGGGTAGAGGGCTGTCTCTGTGGCATTTTTTGCTCTTTTATCAGCGTTATACATACAGCAAACATTCTCTTCCTTGACATTGGTTGGGAAGGAGCAGGATGGGAGCTGTCTTGCAACAGGTTGCTCGATCCTGTACGTATTTTTGGGGTCACACCAAGTGTCTAGCTGCGAAAGGTAAGATGGATAGGTGCTGAGAGACAAGGTAGCGCTATTCACCTCGTCCCTTTTGGAAAGAGACGGGATAATTCCACAGTTCCTCATGACTCCGCAGCTGAAATCGCTCCCAGGCTGCATGTACATCCCTTGGCTGGAGGAATAATTCTCCCCTCTACAGGTACCGGCCAACGAGTCCATCAAAAACGAGTTAGAAGTCACATTGTTGGGACATGACATTTTCAGAGAGGGTTTTTAAGGAGGAATACTCCAGCCAGGGGCTGACATCTTTTTTTTAGGGGGAGAAAAATATCAAGCACCATAATTATCCACGCATCGCTCAACGCCCCCCCCCCCCCCCCCGCCCTCCGCCGCCCCCCCCTCCCCCCACGTGACGCCCAGGCCAATGAGGATTGAAAATGGCCTTGATGATTCAGACGGGGGCGACGTCACGGGGGTCAAGTTGGCGGCACCGGGAGCGGCACCGTGGAGCAACAGCGACATCTGCCCGCGCCGGGCCGGGACCGGCCCGGGGAACAAAGGCGGAGGGAGAGACCCCCCCCCTCCCCGGCCCGGGCCGTGGGTCCCGGCCCCCCCTCGCCCCCCGGCTGTTTACCAACGGAGCCACGCGGGGAGGAGGCAGAGGAAGAGGGGAAGGGGGGGGGGGGGGGGGGACACCTTAAAAATTTTTTTTTTTTTTTTTTTTTTTCAAAATCACCCCCCTCTTTTTTTTTTCTTTTTTAATTGGCGGGCAAAACCTAAAATTGACCCACCCGCCCCCTCCCCCCCCCTTTTCCCCCTACCTTCTCAGAATGGCTTTTTTGCACCCCAAAACCCATTGGGGGTTTTAATTGTTGCCGCCCCCCCCCCCCGCCCCGTTCTCCTTCCTCCGCTCGGCTGCGCCTTCCTCCCCCTCCCCAGCCAGGCTGGGCACGGGCGAGCTCCTCCGGGCTGAGCCGGCTGCTGCTCCTTGGCGTTATTTTTACGCTGATTAAAATTATTGGGGGGTCGGGGGGAAGGGGAGGGGGGCGGAGGGGGTCGGGGGGGCCGCTTTGCTTTTGCTGCTTCGAGAGAGATGTGGGGAGAGAAAGCGCGGGGGGGGGGGGGGGGGAATTGGGGAATAATTCGGAGATCCTTCAGCCAGGCATTTCCCCGAAGCTCCTTAGAGCAGGTTGGATGTTGCCCAAGCAGCTTTTTTTGATGAAGAAAAAGACGGTGAAAACCTAGTTTTGCTTTATTTTCCCCTTTTTCTCTTTTCCCGCAGCGAAGCAGCTTCGCCTGCCCTGACTCCGCGAAGACAGCTTTTTCTAATTATCCACTTTCATTCCCGAACTGTCTTAAGTTTCTGGGCTAAAATGGGATGTGTGGTGCTGTGCGGGGAAACAAACAACAACATAATTCCTCGTGGAGAGGAAAAAAGGGGTCGAATTTGCGAGAAGGGAGCGACTTTCAGATGGTGAACTGCGAGAGTGCGGTGGTGTGGTGGGTTTTCTCCCCTCCTGTCTGTCCGTCTGTCTGTCTCTTCGCCTGCTCCCTCTTTCTCTGCGAGAAACGGCTACTGGGGGGTAGCAAAAAAAAAAAAAAAAAAAAAAATCCAATCTGAGACTCGCTAAATATCATGCAGAAGGCTTCGCGAACTGCAACTTGCCCGATTTGGTCGGATGTTATTTGATTTTCATTTTTTCCTGGGGTGATTTCACGAGGAAAGTTACTTTTTTCTCTCCAATATTTCCTCTCTCCTCTTTTCGTGGCGCAATCCGCTGCGATGGGAGCTCAGGTTGTTGTTTTCTTCTAAATTTTAAATCTCCGAGCAAGATTTGATGCCTTAAATACGACGGAATTTAAACCTGCGTGGTTACCGTGCCCTCCCCCCCAACTTTATTTTCTTTATTATTTTCTAAATCGTCTAGTAATAAAGCTCTATAGGTTTTTTTCATCATTTTCCCCGGCGTGTTGCAGTGCTGGTGGGTGAACTCTGATTTTAGGTGAAGCGGCGCATTAGGGCAATGGCGAATAAATAAATAAAAAGGGAGATAGCCCGGAATTTCAAGATCATTACGATTAGAAAGAGACGGGTTCAGAGTCACTTTCAAGTGAAACAAAAAGAAACGCCACCTTTCATAAAAAAAAAAAAAAAAAAAAAAAAAGAAAGAAAGAAAAAAAAAAGAAAAAAGAAGGGGGAAGAAAAGGAAGGGGGGAAGAAAAAGAAGGAAGAAAAAAGGAAAGGAAGCAAAATCGTGGAAAAAAAAAAAAAGTACGTCTGAGCAGAGAAAGTGGAACTTGACCGTTTGGGGTGATTTGTAACGGTTTAGAGCAAAGTCCTGCTTAAATATTCTCACGTCTGCAAACCTGTTTTCCCAAAGATTTTCAAAAGCAGGGCTGTAAAATCCCCCTCGACTTAACTTTCAAGAGCCTTGCGGGTCTTCTCTCCGCATCAAGTGGGACGAGTTTCAATATCTTAGGCCGAAAAAGCCTAAAAGTGCATAATCCTATTTCGTGTGCCCCCTTCCCCAGCACAGTAAAAGCTTTCGTAGGCTTCAGACGCCATTTGGTTCCCCTGGAAAGCTATTTGCGACTTTATTGCCTCTATTTGTGTTATCTGCATAGGTCTTTTTAAAACAGTTTGATAGAAATCGTTCAGTTTTATGATATCCAACGAAAATTCCACATAATATTTATAAGCAAAGAATAAAACTTTAGTATGGGAGCCAATATTTTCTCATTTATAGGTGATGAAATTAAAGACCAATGCAATTTTGTATTATATTGCTTTTTTTTTTTTTTTTTTTCCCCCGGTTTGATTTTTTTTTTCCCCCCTCTTCTACTTTATTTTTGCAGCTGATGTGGCTGGCCGATAATTTATGCTGCTCAGTCAAACAGTTACACATGTGCATTTTTGGGGACACCAAAATTTGACCTCATAGTTTCCTGTATTGTCTGCCTAAAGATTAAATATGTTTTCCTGATTTTTTCGCCCTGTATTCTGGTGGGTGCTTTTGTCGAAGGCGATATGAAGGAGTTGCAGGGAGCACATCAAACGTGACTTTAAATAATTCGAATCTGCTTCTCCGCAGAACCAGGCGCTTCGCAAGAGCATCTCGAGCAAACCTCCCCATCCAGGTTGCTGGAGAGAGAAAAAAACGGGGCTGGAAACCTCATCTTTTATGAATGTGTAAACGTTGTGAGTATAAAATAAAGATTTACACCGTTCACAGGCGTTTTGTTTACCAGTTTTTGCCAGCAGAAGGTACCGGTGCAAATGTCTGAAGGCTTTCAAGCCTGTTTCGCGAGTTGCTAATCAGCATTTTCGGGAGCAAAGGGGGCTGAGTAAATATCAAATCGGATTGTTCATGAAAATATGACCTGAATATATCTCGAAACTTCACCGTGATGGGTTTTTTGGGCCACGGAAGAAGGAAGCTGACGTTAGGAAGCAGCACAGAGGCGTCTCCAGGAGACCGAATATTGTTTAAAGTTAAAAATAATTAGAAGTATGATAAACATGGGTCATTAATGGAAAGAGAAATAAAATTCATCAGCCTAAGTGGAACCCCCGTTGGGAAAAATGCTTTACTCTAATTACAGAAAATAAATACGAACAAATGCTATTAAAACTTTAAAGGGGAGAGTCTACCCGTGGTAAGGACTTTAATAACCTACTTTGAATTTTACACACTTTTAGGGGAACCATATACACGTCCGACGTTCATCCCCCGCCGCCGTCGGGCTCCATCCCCACGCCTTTCCTAGAAAGCTCCTTCCCCCCCCCCGTGGGTTCAACCTGGCCTTGTGGGGCCAGTTCAGGGGGGTTCACCCCAGCTCGGGGGGCACAGCAAGAAGAAAGGGGGGGTTCGCCTTTCCTCGGGGCCGGGTGCGCGGAGCGGGCTGTCCCCGCGTCCTCCCATTGTCCCAGCGCCACAGACAGGGCGATTGCCCCAAACCGTCCCCCGAGCAGCGCTGGGATGCCAGGGAAGCCGGGGAGCCTGCTAGGCAGGGACGAGGGGACGCGGGGGGGGGAGAAAAGATGCCAGAAAAGCCCCTCTTCTGCCCGTCAGCCCGAGGAGTATATAAATGTCTGCAGTTTCCAAGACAAAGCGTCTCTCAGACTTCCCCGGAATATTTTACCTGTCCCCTTTTCAATCTAATTATTTAACCGTGAGTTATGTGTAGAAAGTGCTTCTTATGCCCATTGTATTTTTTTCCAAGTTTTCTTACGTTTTTATGACAAACATTCATTTTCGCTCCGAGGAAGTATTTGGTAGCAACACTTTAATGATTACCTTAAATTTGTATTTCTGCCCGGTATTATGCCCCATGTTGTAGCGGAAATAATTCTGATTTATGACAAAGTACACTGGAGTACAATAACAGCGATGCAAAAATAAAACCCACGCCTTTATATGTTGGCTTAGAAACTGTAAACTATCACCACAAGAAATCTATCAAACTTTACAATCCCTCTTACCCTGCTTCCTTCTTTCTGAGTAACTTAAGTCAAAGAATTATGGAATGATATTATGTTCCTTGAGGTGGTATTGAAAACTGTGTTCAAGCTTTTCTACCCCCAACATAGCACCCATGTACTGGATGGAGTTTGGACCCTTTTCCTTTCCCTTTGATCATGAAGGCGAAATTTGGAAAGTGTAATTCATATATAAGCAACAGCAGGCAGGGTGACAGAGCACAACGATGTGACACGGGGATTTTGGAGGAGTTTATTCAGTGCTGAAATGTTTCCTTTAATTTTCCAGCCGCGTTAACAAACTTAAATATTGCCCCCCCCCCCCTTCCCGGGGAAAAAAAAAAAAAAGAGAGAGAGAGAGAGAGAGAATTATTTCTAGAAGAGATGGGGAAGTTCGGGTGGGAGCTCTGGAAATGTGGATTATTGCTCGTTTGGAAAATTAAAGGTGATTTTGGGTGGTTTGTGTTTTGGATTTTTTTTTTTTTTTTTTTTTTTTTTTTTTTTTTTTGGTCTGGGAAATGCTGGTGGCTGCGCTGCGGTTTTTAAGCTGCAAAATCACTGAGCGGATGATGGCAATGCGGATTTTGGAGAGCCCCTTTCATGAAGTTAAAAAAAAAAGTGAAGTTGAAAGAGGCGAAAAGTAACGATGAAAGGTAAAAATTGAAAACAATGAAGGACGTGCTAAAATGTGGCTCTGCCTTGCAAGTTAAGAGCAAACCTCAAAGAATTCCTATTTTTCACATATGACGATAGGAAAATGATTTCTTTCAAACTTTGTTAAAACGTTGATAATTTAACAGGCGCCTTTGAAGCGGCAACGCCGGTCTGCTGAGCGCTTCAAAATAAACATTATTGTTTCAATTACAATTTTAACAGAATATGGAGAGCACGGCGAGGACGGGAGATTAACACTCACGTTTCTCCCTGAGAAAGAAAAAGCAGCAACCGGGGGGGGGGGAACCCAATAAATACAAATTTCACACCCATAGCACGGAAATAAGCTGGAGATATTGGACCTGAAGGCTGACCTTTTAATTTCGCTATATTTGCTTAAATTTGGGGGGCTCTACCTTCTAAACACAGATACCGCCGCAGAGGGTGAGAGTACTGAGAAACATATGTGCAGGGAGAGAATTTTCTTTACAAACCACTGTAATTCTCCTTTTTTTTTTTAATTTTTAAATATTTTTTTCCATACCTGCAGCCCTCATCCCGAGAGATAACTTCGCCTATCTCCTGCTTTCTTAGTCACCCGCTCTTCTCAAACCCCAAAGAGTTTCGGCTGTTTTAACCGTCATTTGTACCGTCACATACGGTTTATATCAAGCACATCTTTAAAGCAGAGGACTGCAGATTTTCTTGAGCATGTATCACTTAATTCAAAGAGAGGAATTAGGCCGCTTTTTAACAATTAAAACGAACGAATTTACTTTGCTACTTGTAGCACATAAACAATTGTAATGTTTACATTAAGTCTTCCCCCCCTTTTTTTTTTCCAAAATGAATAAAGTTTTTTATGGGCTCCATCAGCAATATGTTCCAGCCTAATTCCTCAACTCCAGATTAAAAAAAAAAAAAAAAAAAAAAAAAAAAAGGCAAGCCTTATGAGGTTGCAAACCACATTCTCGTGGTTTCATGTTGTAATTTAGAAGTTATCAAAAGCAGAGAAACGTGCTTCCATCTAACATATGCTGTGCATCCCTCTATCCCCCAACTTTATGAAAGGCGGATAAGCCAGGCCTTAATGAGCCGCCATTTTGGGGCAAAATAGTATAAGTCATATTTTTAACATATTCCCGGAGAGCGGAGGGGCAGCGCCGCCCTGAGCCTCCCCCCACCCCGGCCAGCGTCTCCTTTTGGGGGGGGGGGCTATTTATTTTTAGGGGGGTGTTTATTTGGGGGGCCTATTTATTTGGGAAGGCCTATTTATTTTTGGAGGTCTATTTATTTGGGGGGGGTCTACTTCCTTTTAGGGAGCTCTTTATATTTTTTGGGGGGTGTTAAAAACCAAATCGCAAGTTTGCAAACGCTTCGCCTCAAATCCGCAATTCCTTCCCCAAAGTTTCTCCCTCCCCCCCTCCCTCCCTCCCTTCCCCTCCCTCCTCCTTTTGCCGGTGGCTTTACAATATTTCAGCAGCAAATTCGCCGCCGGTCCCCCTTCGGCAGAGCGGTGCTTCAGGAGAACCAATTTAATCGCCTTTCGCCAAGGTTATGGGCCACCGGGGTCCCTGGGAGGGGGCTCCAGGACTGGGAATTGCTGCCTGCTTTGCCTGTACCAGCCCTGCCTCTCCGTCGGGAGCAGCTATTGCTCCTATAAAAGTTCCTCGTACACAAATAAATGAATTCACCCCAGGATCCACAGGCGAGGATTAGCTCAATTGATGGTCGATTCGAGTCCACTTGCCAAAACCACTGGCTTTCTTCTTCGCTTTTGCGAAATCCCGGCTCTGGCCAAGTTGCAAACCAACGTCAGACCCGTGAGGAAAAGTGGAAATGGTCAAAAGGATGGAAATGGTCAAAAGGCAGGATTTCCCCTCGTGGCTATTGGGTGCCGCTCTCGCGGAGTTGCTCAGCTGAAAGTTGTTTATTTACAGGCCACCACGGAGGTTTCGCCTTAGCACACAGTCAAGGTTACGTGCTCCTGCCCTGGCACCTTCGGGAGAGGCTGCGGGGGCCGTGGGGTGCTGTGGGTGCAAGTGGGTGCGTGTGCGTGGGGGTGCGCAGCCCCGTCCGACCCGGCGAGGATCTCTGCGCCCTTTCATCCGGCATTCGCAGCTCTTACAGATCCCCCCTCCCCAGTCACGCTTCTTTTTTTTTCTTCTTTTTTTCCTTTCCCCCCCTTTTTGTCTTTTCTTTTTTCCTTTCTTTTCTTTTTTCTCTCCTTTCTTTTCCCCCTTTCTTTTCTTTCTTTCTTTTTTTTTTTTTCAAAAATGGAATTAATTTTCTTTGTATAGAAGCCAACATAATTGAACATTATTATCCCGCAAGAAGCCAATTAGAAGCCGGCCCCCTCGCCTCCTTAGCTCTCTGCAATATTTCACAACAAAGTCACCCAGAGCTGCTTCCAATATGTTGTGTATGAAATCCAGGGAGCAATAGGAAACAGGTTGGGTTGGTGTGTTTGTACGTCACACGGAAAGGGCCTTCGTAATTAGTCTGGGTGTCATTAACGTAGAGCACAGAGCGAGCTCCCCAGCCTATGAGGGAGGCTTTATTGTGATGGACATCCGAGGTAGGAATAAAGTTGATGGAAAAGCCTAAATGTGTGCTGGGAATTAAAAAAAAAAAAAAAAAGGGGGGGGGGGAGAGGAAAAACTTGTAAAACTTTTACGCCAAACAAAGTTATAAAAACTTTTCATGCGTTAAGATATCAAAAGGTTTATAACAATAATAAAGAGTGTGTGCCGTGTGTGTTAAACCTGCTTCGAAATGCATTAAATGCTGCGCGGCTGAGTTAAATATTAAGCGTCATAAACGCCACGCGGGGTTCAAAATCAGAGTTTGGGGTTGGGTTTTTTTTCCTTCGGGGGAAAAGTGGGGGGGGCCCCCACCCTGGCCCCCCCCGGCTCCCTGGAGGCGGGGCGGCCGGGGAGCCGCGACCCTCTCTGATTCCGCTTTATTACAAAAGGGTTAAAGGTGATGGACTTGACTTTATTGAAGTTCAAAGACATCATATATTCACATTTTTCTTCCTGTGGGGCTCACTCCCACCCCTGCATCCCCCGGCCCGCCTCGGAAAACCCCTCGCCATGGCAATTTGGGGGGTTCTGCCCTTAAATACGAGCCGGCCCCCCAAAAAACCCGGCGCCGGACCCTCCCCTCGCCCCGCCGCACATGTCACCCTCCCTATAGGTGCACGCTGCCGAGATACATATGTCTCAACCCTGTTCTGCTTGTACGCTCCCCCATTGTGGTACCCAAAGCATCTTCGGTGCCCCCCCCCGTCCTCCGCCAGCCCCTTCTCCCCCCCTCCCCAGAACATTAACAGCCCTTTTCCTACATGGCACTGATGCTTAATGCTGCTGTAAACTCCCACATGGTCTATAAACTTGGATTTTACAACTAGCATTCCATTTTAGCTCGCGAAAACTTTGAACTAGGCCTACAGTTTCATTGTGCTGCAGTTGAACTGGAGCCTTGGAAAAGGCGGGGGGGGGAGAAAGGGAGGGAGGGGGAGAGAGGGAAAAAAAAAAATTCCCTGGGCAAGACTCCCTTATTTGTTTACTATTTACTGCGGAAGTCTTTTCCTTTAGCCAGACGGGGTAATTAAGAAAAATTAAGCTGTTTAGTGCTGCAGTCTTTATTACAATGTCTAGACTAGCCGCTTTTGTCCGGACAGCCGCTGCTGTTACGGAGCATTAACTGCCGCTTCTGACCTCCCGATATTCACCTTATTGCACCTCTCTTTAGTTTTCCTAACCTTGGGAAGGTTTGGCAAACACTCATTAAAGAAAGGTGCTTTTTTTTTTTTTTTTTTTTTTTTTTTTTTCCCGGGGGTGGGCGGTGGAGGATAAGCCCCCTCCTCGGGCTGGTCCCGGCGTGCAGCTACATCTGCCAGGAAGATGGCTCCTATCTTCATCTTGTCTATTTTACTTTGCAGCCCGCAAAAAAAAAAAAAAAAAAAAAAAAAAAAAAAGAAAAAGGAAAAGAAAAAGAAGAAAAAAATCCCCTCCTTTACGCCTAGTTTATTGAATGTAAAGCTTAGGCGAGATTTTAGGGCCGGGGACAAGCATCCTTTCAGCAAGCAGGCTTTGCAAAAATAAATAGAAAATAAAGAAGCGTTTTGCTATCCACGGAGCCCCTTTTTCTTCCCTTTCCCACTCTTTTAATGAGAAACATGCCTCTGAACATCCTTTCAAGATCATATCGTGACGGGTCTATCACGAAAGCTTGAAGTTGGTTTGCGTTTAATTGCGCGGGGGGGGGGGTAGGGGTGTTTGGATGGGTGCAAACGAAGAGCATTTTTGTGGGTTTATCATTTTTTTTCCCTACCGTTGTCAAATAAAATCAGAAGACACCATCAAAGGGTTTTTCATTCAACAGGGTTGTATTTAAAAGCAAGTATGAGAATTTTACAAGAACACGCTCAATGGATGGGAATATAATGTGCTGTTTCTTGGCTGCTGGGGGCTTTATTCCCCCCTCTTTGTCCCCCCCCCCCCCGCCCTCGTCCATATGCGCAATCCCATCGCTCCACATCAGAAAGCAGGAGAGCATCCAGATTGGAAACCTCAAACATAAACCACCACCCCCCCCCAAAAAAAACCCAACCCTTCCGAATTGTTGTATGTACACAAAATACATGCACCACATCACCAACGGCATCTTCGGGATTTCTTTGTCCTCGAAAACGTTGTGTTGCTTTCGGACACTGCGAGAAAAAAGTCATTGTGCAAACGGGGGGGGGGGTGGGAAGAAAAATCACTTTTATGCCCTGTGCCTGGGAGTTGAACTTGTTTTCCTTAAGCAGGAATTTAAGGACTTGACTTTGCATTTGTGCTTTGTAGGTATAAGGTATCCTTGACTTATGGAAATGCAGCTCGTTTCTCGGTGTAATTAGAGTTTCATTCTTTTTTTATTATTATTTTTTTATTTTTTTAAGAAGACTAATATATTGTTCTCATGAAAATGCAAAAAGATTAACTACAACCGGAAAACAGCGAAAGACATCTGGAGCCAAATTCAGAGTAGGATTACTGGGCCAAGAAAAATCCTATAAATTTCAGTTCGCTGATGAATACAATGAACTCCACACCAAACGTGTACTCCAAGGTGGAGGTTTCATATTAATACCAGTCCTATTAGAGCAGATTGCAGTGAGTCCCATGAATATGGATGATGATATTTCTGATATGCATTCAGGTATTTAAACTCCTATAGAAAAAAAAACCCACACCACAATGACCGCAAAGAGGCTTTTAAGAGGGGAAATTCTAATAAAATGGTCAAATAAAATCATAATGTAGAACAGCTTGCAATGTCTTTATTTGCCACAGAATTTCACAGAGTATCCCGGGGACTCACTTTACATACACAAAGAATTTTTCTTAATTATTATTCTTTTTCAGGATTTTTTTTTTCTCTTGTTGTTCTTCGTCTCCCATTTCCAGGGGAAAAAGAAAAAAAAAAAAAGAAAAAAAAAAAAAAGCACTACGAAATTTATTTACAAACCATTTCAGAGACAGTTATTGCAAATGCATTTTCGTATGGATTCCCCCCCCCCCCCCGACTCCAAATGTAGAAATGATACTGCAGAGAATATATATATATGGATATATATGTGCACACACTCCCAGATATATATGCATATATATATTTTTAGAGAGAAAGGGTGGATGGAGAAGGTGGAAATAATGATCTTCCTTAGAACAGAGATGAGCGGGGTGGGTGTGAATGTGCACACACGCACACACGAGGACACACATGTCTGTGTGTGCATACACACACACACACACACACACACTCACCCCAGATGAAGTGATTTGATCCTACAGGGAGACTTTGGCCGCTCTTGTGATAACAGAGCTGCATACTGAAATCACCGTGGTAGTAACACACAGCACTGCGGTTTATTCAAATGGACAGGGTGCCTAGATAATAATAACAATAAAAATAAAAATAATAATAATAATAATAATAATAAAAAAGGGGAATCCCAACCTGTTCAGGAAAAAAAAAAAAAACAAAACAAAACAAAAAACAACCAAACAAAAAAAAGGCAAAAAAAGAAAAAAAAAAGTTAAATAAAACGTTCGTGGAATTCAAGTCCTTGAAGCGGGAACTGAAAGAAAATCTCACTCCTTTTGTTACTCAGCACTGTCCCAGACATACAAATATAAGTAACGAAAAGGCTTAAACTTTGAGGTTGCTTTGTCGACTCAAAGGGCAAACCCATGCTCGCAACTGTTCCTCCTCAATACACATACACTTCACCAGCAGAGGGGATTTCAAAAGATGTTCACAACAAGGGATTTCCAGAGAAATACTGCAGGCGGTCTCTGCTTAATTTTTTTTCTTTCATTCTTCTGTTCTGAAACCAAATTTTAACCTGTCGGTCAGTAAGATTTAACATCCTAGACAACTGGAGCCTTTTTTCTTTGTTTATATAGACATTGAAGAAAAATTCTCTCTCTAGCTCTCTGATCTGGAATTTCGAATAGGGGCATCTCTTCTTCCTCGTTCTGGGAGCACCTTAAAAGAACCAGAAGGCAGGGTAAATATCCTAAGGAAATGCAAGACACAGACTCATCTTCACAGCTGACCAGATAGATAGGAGCAGCTTAATAACTCCAGTTATTAATGCGGGGGGAGATCTCTTCCAGCAGTTCGCCTATTGTTAGGGGTAGCAGAGGTGAGGTTACACAGGGTCTTAAGGACCGTGGTGTAATTATTTTCCCACTGCACGGGGCTTAACGCAGGCACATGCAGACACTTTCGGTGCAGATAGGTTATTTTTTTTAAATAAAGAACAGCCCGGGACTGGAGGCAGCAGGCTGCTGGAGCAGGGTTTAGAGAGGCTCGGGGGGGGGGGGGGGGGAGAAAAACCCACGCTCAGCTGCAAATCTGTTATCTGTATAGAAACAGCATGAGCAAGGTTGGAATTAGAGGAACTAGATATTATGTTCCGCATAAGTTTTTGATTAACTCCAGTCCTCGCCACACACGCAAAAAGGAATCAAAGTAAAAGAGAACTTAGCATCTGAGCTGCAAAAGGCGACTTGCATCCCGAAAGCAAATAGGAAAACAAAACAACCCTCCCCTCTTCCCAAAAGAGCCCCACGCTGAACGCTAACTTGCAAAGTTGCCTGGATCCAGCCTTTAAAAAAGCTCCTCTAAGACTGCCTAGAAAATGTGAGTGCATGCAAAAAAACCCCCAGAAGACCCAAGGAAACAACCACGTAAGTAAAAGCCCTTCCTGACAAAAGCTAGACGCTCCACTAGGCTTGGAGGAGAATAAATGCCACTTTAAACAGAAAAGTCGAAGAAAATGCTCGGCTTTGCCTGCAAATTCGGCAGATTTCCCCCGTAGCACTGCACCCCCACCAAGAGAAAAGACTCGACATACAGTTTTAATTAAAAAGCGAAAAAAAAAAAAAAAAAAAAAAAAAAAAAGCCGCCCCAAACATTTTGCATGCATCTTAATGCCTAAAAGCAAGCAGAGGCAGCTAAAGTAGTGTTCTGCCCAATTGCCTTTTACCCTCAGCAACCCGGGACCAAATCCTTTTAAAATGCTCATGTAAGTTCATGATCAAAGTTAATATTTGTCACGATGGTGTGCTTTTAAAATTTCACAGACTCTAAGATACTGTGTCTGCGCCTAACATCTCCATTTTTTTCAAAGAGCTTTTCCCATCGTAAAAATTCTTCTCGTTGGAAGAAAGAGCTTTGTAGGTTATAATAAAATCCTTTGAATGCTTATAAAACTCCACATAAAATTTGACCGACAAAACACACGGGCTAGTCCCTTAACCTTTCCATTTACTGCTCTACCTACTCGAATTGCTGCTTTTGCTTCCTTCCTTGGTGACAGAAGAGGACGAGGCTGAAGACCCTGGGTTTGTGTTTTCCTCCTCATCTTCCGGGTCTATACCTTGCTCTCCGCGGGATGACAGTGCGTGGGCTTGGGACTCTGCCTCCACTTTGCCCTCGCCCTTCTGCAGGCAGGGCTCGCTCGGGTTTTCCGCCCCGCAATAGGCATTTTCGAAGAAGCGGTCGAAACCTTGGGGCAAGACAGTGTTTTTGTTCATGCTGGTGTAGAATCCCGTCGATGCCGGGTGGTTGGAGCTGGGGTGGTGGTGGCTGTACACGCTCTCGTTTTTCATTAGCATTTCGGTCATGGTGGAAGGCGGGATGCACTCTCTATGCATCAGATCTTCTGCGGAATAACACGAGGCGTAATTGCTTCGGTGGTGCCATTTACTTGAGGGGTCTAGACCATAGGAGACCTCTCGCACGGGCTGCACTTGCGAGAGGTTGGTGGAGTAAGGGTAGGAGATTTGGCGAGAGGGGGCCTGTGGCAAGAAAGATGACACAGTTGAAAATTCAGGGACGTAATAGGTACAGCTGGGGAGGTAGAGATTAGAAGCGCAACCTGCCCTTTCTCCAAACTCGGCGCTCCGCTCCTTACGCGACTGGGAGCAGAAGTTGCCCAGGTTCACCGAGTTAAACATCTTTCTCCTTTTCTTGCTCCTATAGCTAGATGTTTTGGATCCGATGTGCGGAGGGGAAAAAATTTGGGAAGGCGAGATGACGCGCTATCCGTCTTAGTCGCTCCGGAGGACACGTGATCCAAAGTAGATATTGTCATATATCAGTTTGGAGCACTTAGATGCGTAGGAGTGGTTCACTTAGGTAAGATCTCAGAGGTTCAAACGATTGGTTTGCAAACACCGCAGAAACATTATGAAAATCAATTGCAGATTTGTATTCATTTTCCCGAAGGCACACCCCTTGTAAGCATTCACAGCAGAACAAGTACAAGGGGCGGCTTGTGAAGTTGCTGCTTTTTTTTTTTTTTCTTGGCTTTTTTTTTTTTTTTTTTTTTCCTTCCCTCCTCTCCTTCCTATTTGGATTCCGCTTGCTGCTTTTCAGCAGGGTTTGGAGATGGGGTGGGGGCGATTTGGGCTGGGGAGGGGGGGGGGAGAGGGAGGGTCTTAGGGAGCTCGAACGGGGTTTTTCCAGCCTTTTTTTAATATTTCAATTACGCTGATTATTATAATTTATTATTCTGGCTATTTCTAGCCTTAGAAGTGTTCCTGCGTAGACTTTAGGTAGCTCAATAAAATCGCTGGAGATGCAGAAGTAAGTTTTCCAACATTTCTCAAAACCTTGCTGCAGGCGGGAATGCCCGGCTCTTCCTACAGCTGGGCTGCTAAATTATAAGTAAATCTCTATCTATCTCTCTATCTGGGAGCGAGGGGGTTGGTGCTAATTAACAAGCTTCTAACATACGCTAATTATGTTGATCTCTGTGTGCACATCAACTATACATCAACCAAGTTGGCATGCTTTATGGAGAATATACCATTTAAGCAATGACAGTGTGCGGGGGATCGTGTAAAGTTTCCAACTTTAAAGTTAAAGCAGGCCTGGCTTAATGACTTTTGATATCGAATTAGCGATATATCAAGGAATAGAACAAATGAATTAAGTCAATGTCTAATAAATATTCGAAAACCTCCTTTAATGTTTGGTTAAATATTTATTACGTAAGAGTGGCATATTGAATATTTAATGCAATTGTTTATTGTCAATCAATGAATGTACTTTCAGCAATACTCTCATCATTTATTCTTCCAGCTGAATTAAAAAAGATATTCTTATTAAAGTCATTTGTCTTCTATCCCGTGCCCCGGGAGCCTCCTCTTGCGCTGTCCTTCTGTGTTTTCCTACGAAAAAACAGGGATACCGAAGTGCTGCCAGATATTTTGCGAGTTTGGCAAAGAATTATTAGGCGGGGGGGGGGGGGGGGGGAGCGGGGGGGGAATTTTGGGGAAAAGAAAAAAATGTCTTCTGCAAACCCTCTGGAAAGGTGCACCTGAAGGACGCGTAACTTCCGCGGTACCAGGCTCCGAGGCGTCAGCCCACCGCCTTTAAACAGTTGAAGGAACAAAATTGCCTGCAACAATTGGGCGCTAATCGGGTTTTCACCTGGATTAGAAAGCATCTGCCTGGGGTGGGAAATATTTCTCTGCCGAGCAGAGGTGGCTGCTTTCATCTCTGTATGAAAATATTGCAGCGCACCCACCCCCAGCCCCCCCTTTTTTATCCTTTTCTTTACGGGATGCCACTTAGGCGGTTTTTTCCCCTGGAATTATCCCCTTTAAAACGCCCAGTAAAAGGAAGAATAAACAAAAATATTTAATTGTCCACACATAAACCCCAACTAAAGTCCGTCCTGGGATCTATTTGGTGGTGGGCTGAATACTCCGAACAAAACTAACGCACCAGGAGAGAGGGAGACGCTTTTACAGAGAGGATCTTGTCAAACCGAGTCGCAGTAAATTCAACCAGCAAGAAGGAAAAAAAGGCAAATCTCAGCCTTAGAGCACTGAGCCTTGGGAGCAGAAAAAGCCTCGACGGCTGCTTGGGTTTTTGCTTTGCTCCCCGAAAAAACAATGCGTAAACTCCCCCGAAAATAACCAATTCCCCAACAAGGAGCATCAGAGGGTCCCAGCCCTGCTCGGGGATGTCCCTCTTGGAGCTGGGCATCCCTGGGCAGCTCCTTTTTCACCTCGCTCTTCTCGATTTCATTTTATTTCAGTTGCTAACACCCAACCTGCTGTTTGCATTTGAACCGGGGGGGGTTTGCTTAATTCCGAGGCGAGATCTAGAGAAATGGGGAGGAAAACGCACCTCGAGCAACCGGGCGGAGGGTGCAGCCTCTGCTAAAAATATAAATATCCTGCAATTCTGCAGCAAGGCAAGGGGGGGGGGGGGGGGGAGGAAAAAAAAGTTGATTTTAATGGAAGAAAACAGCCTCGCAAGTCCGTACCTTGCAGCCGAGAAGAGAGCAAAGGATTTCGAGATGCCTGAGCGAAAAATACAGTGGCTATTTCAGTAGAGCTTTCCAAACTATGGTGCTTATCAGGCAGTGTGCCCGGATTTTTATGTATTTATTAGGAAATCTTGAAGGGAAACATGGCGGCTTCACATGCTAAGGTTGTGTGCTCTTCCTCACTTTGAGCTTTCTTCATCCCCCTAATGCACCAACGCACTCCTGATCATTTATTCTCATTAATTTCTGGATTGCCCCCCTCTTTCTCTAGCTTTGTATTTTCTATTTAAAGAGCGTTCTCATAAAACCCTTTTTATAAGGGATCGGGGCGTGAGAGCCTCTCTGAATGCGTGTGTGCGGAGAGAGAGATATACACACATATAAATATGTCTGTAATTCCAAAATGAGCTGTGTTTTCCTCTCTAATGCACCGTTTGGCTGATGAATATATATATATATCTATATAGGGGCAAGAACTCTGGCTGCAGAAATGGATTTCTTCAGGTTTGTAATCTGCCCTACTTTATGACTTGGACGTCGTTTTGGGCAAAACTTTTAATTAAAGTGTCAGCGATCTTTTAACTTGGCTTTTTATGGACCAATATTAATACTAACTACAAACTAATAATGTTAAGCTATTGTTTATGAGTGTAATTATTTTTTTCCCCCAATTCCCTCCTGTTTGCAACCTGCGTGGAGGATCTTCTCCCTCCGATTAAAAGGGGAAAGGCTCCAAAATACACATTTTTTGTTACATTTATCCTAATCTCGATTCCATAGGAAGGCTGTAGGCGCGAAGCTTTGCATCCAGGCGAGGACTTAAAGCCTGTTGTTGAAAAAACCGATATCCAAGCAGCTTCTTAAACCCCAAACAAAGCACACAGACCCCCCCAAAAACCCCTAACAGAACAGCGAACAACAAAAATCCGTGTGGCATAAAACTCGCCGTCTCTCCTCTAGGTGCGTGAATAATTTATTGCTCTTCGTAGGTAAATACATCTAAACCAAGCCCTGGTGTCGTTTTGGTTTTTAAACCCAGTTTAAAGGATAGGATTTGCCTGCTTCCTGCAAGGAAGCAGAGAAGAGGCAGCTGTGGAGTCACAGTACTTGAATTTGACCACCAAAGTGACCACCATAAAACGGAATGAGGGCTGGCGGCTCGCATTCCTTTTGGTTGCCCTTAAAAAAAAAAAAAAAAAAAAAAAAAAAAAAGGCGAATAACTTTAAGGCATAGCCTTAAAGCATCCAGAGCATTTCAGCCTCTTCGGTTTTTAAACCTGCTTCATTTCCTAGCGACTGGGAAAGGTTAGAGCGTGGAGGGGAAAATTAAAGAAAAGCTGGATTTGTGCTCTTTAAAGGGGAAAAAATATCTGGGGGAACTTGAGAAGGGGGGAGGGAAGGTCTGATTTTTGTTGGTTTTGATATGACTGTGTATAAGATGAAACTGGCCCGTCCAGAAGATTTCCCCCCACCCCTCTATTTAGTTATTTCTCAGCCAGAGGGAAGGAAAAGGAGGCGGCAGCACCGAGCTCATCACTCCTTGTGCAATTATATATATAAACACCCAGCTTTATGCTGGCATCTCAACCGGAGACTTCTTTCTACCCAAATTGCCCCAGCAGAAAAAGCAAAGAGCAAGGAAAAAAAAATTCCAACACCCCCCCCCAAGCCAACCCCCCCTTTCTCCCGAGTCCGCACTCATTTGCCTGATATAATGCAAACACTTAACACATTTAACAGCGTTTTCAGCAGGCAAATAGGCTCAAGGCTTGTAAGATGTGTTTTGTGTTACTAACATGAATTTTAAGGGGATGTTAGAGGCATTTCGTGACCAAAAAACGTTGTAGCAATTGTACCAAAATCAAAAACTTGGAGTTGTGAAAGTTGGCTTTAGCTGATCTGTGTAAACATCTGAAGTTATATTTTGATTTAGGTTAATCCTGTACTTGAACTCTTCTCAATAAATCATTCCTTTTTTTTTTTTTTATTTTTCTCCCATCAGGGAGAGAAGATTATTTGCTTTTCTTCTCCCCCCCCCCCCCCCCCTCCCCAAGCTGGAGTTATCTGAACGCAATGTAAATTCGTTAGCAACCTCCAACTTCGGTCAAAAACTTTTTTGTAAGTATTGCCATAAAGAAGCTTTTGTCCGAGCCCGTACAGTAGGGAAAGTACTGACTTGGGGGGGGGGGGGGGGGGGGGGGGGCGGTGAGGAAAAAAAAGGAAGAGGAAGAAAAAAAAAAAAAAAAAGAACATAATAGATTTTATACCAACCTGTCTTACCACGTTACTCATTGCTACTTACTGTGCTCTCAACATATCTGATGCATAATTTAGACCCTGAACCTTTCCCTATTTCAGCCAGTTGATGAGTTTGCTTTGCCTCCCGCTTTGGGGGAAGAAATAAAGGAATTTTTCCAACCTGCTTTGCTAACCTGTGCTCACTCGGGGCTGCAAATGCATTGCGAGTGGGTGCAAAAAGCACTTCTTTAGCAGATGCATCTCTCAGCAGCTTCAGAGATGTGCTTTGCTTTTGCTAAATAGGCTCCAACTTCTGATGTCTAATGACTTTGGCCTATCAGATGTTCTCAAAGTGATTTTTCCCTCCCTTCCACGACGGTACTACAATTACTTCCTCAGATGGACTTCAAAAAAAAGAAAAAGAGAAAGAGAGGAAACTCAGGCCAGTAAACAGATTACTAGACACCGCGTATGTGTACAGGAAATCTGAAGGGAGAGACAATAGCTACAAGTGGGAAGCGCTTGGAAAATATTATTGTACCCAAATGGCAAAGATAAATTTAATTGGATGGATGCCAGGCTGCGAAAGAAAACTATATAAGCTGTGAACAATTCAAAGGGGGGAAAAAAAAAAAGGACTTAGATCTCTCTAGACCTGAGCTGCAAGTTCAAAATCATGTGGACTTAATCAAGATAAAAGCAGATTGAACTATGCTTCCCAACCGCAGGCAAGGCTGGGACTGTCTGGGATAAAAATGTGCGGCGGGTGTCGGATTCAAATAGAAGTGATGCCGAAGAGGCGTTAAGAAGAGTTGGGCTTAATAATAACCAATATAACTAACACTTTGCCAGTCGGCCTTCCCACTTATTTTTATTTTCTCATCAGCCGCGGGTGCTTCCCCACCTCCTCCACAGGGAGAGCTGAGGCCGGGGGAATATCAATGCCTGTGTGTTTCCATCTATTTATTTACTTTATTTTCCTCTGCACAGCTCAGTTGCAGGGAGCTGCTGAAGCATGTGAAACGGCGAGGTTTGGGGAATTCAAGTAAAACTTCACAGCGTGCTAAACTCGCTCCTAGAGCCGCTGCGAAATTCAGCTTAGAGGAGACAGGAAACCCAGAGGAGCTCGTTAAGCAACACCTATTTCTATTCCACAGCCTCCCTCTCTTCCCCCCCCCCCCTCCAAACCTCTAAAAATACTTACTTAAACACAAAGGAAGACATATAAAACACACCCAAACCTTTAAAAAAAGAAATTCCTTTATTCGCCAGACATGCCCTCTTGATAACTTCAGCAGCGCCACTAAAATGTGCAAAACTGTGTAAAAAGTCGGAAATTGTGGCAGGGAAAATGTGTTTTCTGTTGGGTAACTCATTTATTGGCAAAATAGCCCGAAATGCAAAGTTCAGAATAGAATGTGGGCGGCTAATCCTCCCCAGCCTTATTAAAACCGCACACACGTTTGCATGCGTGGTATTTAATCCTTAAATACTCAGGAAATAATTTCCAAGTATTGCACTTTAATACTTTGGCTCCCGCATCCCCCTTTTTTAATTTATTTTCTTTCTAATACTTTTTTTTCCACAACAGCTAGCACCTAGATGTATTTCCCTCAGATAACCATTGATCAAAGGCGAATCTCAACAGTTTATGGGGATAAACTTCAATAATTCGCAATTGAGGGCGCGACGGCGCTGGGCTCTCTCTTCCATCCCCGCATTAAT
>NW_026061107.1:0-16335 GCF_929443795.1 Astur gentilis | reverse complement strand
AGTTTGGGGGGGGGGCAAACCCCCATGGTTTGGGGGGGTACCCCAATATCCAAGGCTGCTCTGGGATTAACCCCACTGTTGGGGGGGGCACCCCATTTTTGAGACACCCCCAAGACCTGGGTGGGGGGGGCAACCTCCAGATCCAGGTTCACTCCCAGCCCCCTCCCCATTACCTGGGGGTCTCCCTGACGTGCAGGGCAGTTCTGGGGTGCCCCCCCCAAAAAAAAAAAGGGGTGCCGGATTTTGGGGTGCCCTGACCGTGGCAGTTCGGGGGGCGTCGAGGCGGCGGCAGCGCTGCAGCTCCTTGTAGAGCTCCCCCCGCGGCGCGTACTCCAGGATGAGGAACACCCGGCGCCGGTCGTGGAAGTAGTTGTAGAGGCGCAGGACGTTGGGGTGCCTGGGGGGGGGGGGGGATGAAAGGGGGGGACACACACAGTGAGGCCCCTGTGACCCCCCCACTGCCGCCTGTTGACACCTGGGGGGTGGCTGGTACCCCCCTGTTGTCGCCTAAGGGGTGCTCTGGGTCACGCGTCGTGTCCCCCCAGCACCCCAGTGCCACCCATAGGGACACGAGACACCCCCCCCCCCCCCTTCCCCAACAGCCAGGGGACCCCCAGGACCCCCCCGCTGTCACCCCACCAGTGCCACCCACCATTCCCAGGGTCCCCAGGCTCCCCCCCCCCCACGCCACCCAGAGGGTCCCCCCTCATCCCCCCAGGAGCCCCCCATCACCCCGCTGCCACCCAGTGTCCCCAGGACCCCCCCGCCCCGTGCCCCCCGCCCTGACCGGAGGTGGGCCTGGATCTCGATCTCCCTGCGGAGCTGGTGTTCCACCCCTTCCTTCTCCACCTGGGACTTGAAGAGAACCTTCAGGGCCACCAGGAAGCCGGAGCTGCGCTCCCGTGCCAGGTACACGTTCCCGAATTTCCCCTTTCCCAGCGGACGCCCCACCTCAAAGTCCTCCAGGGAGAATGTCCGTCTGCGGGGTGGGGGGGGGAATAGACGGACACGGCGGTGAGGGGGACCCGTGGCCCGGGGTTGGGGGGGGGGGGGGGGGGGGGGGGGGGACACACCTGGGATCAAGGGTCGGGGGGCACAGGACGGACCCACAGCGCCCAGCATCGCCCACAGGGTGCTGGGACCCCCCCAGTATCACCCACAGGGTGCCAGGACCCCCCCCCAGTATCACCCACAGGGTGCCGAGGACCCCCCCCCCAGTATCACCCACCATCACCCACAGGGTGCCAGGAGCCCCCCCCAGTATCACCCACAGGGTGCCGGGGACCCCCCCCCAGTATCACCCAC
Source organism: Astur gentilis (assembly GCF_929443795.1). Lineage (NCBI taxonomy): Eukaryota > Metazoa > Chordata > Aves > Accipitriformes > Accipitridae > Astur > Astur gentilis. Next base: position 15,030 of record NW_026061107.1, on the reverse strand, counting down.
CATCACCCACAGGGTGCCAGGAGCCCCCCCCAGTATCACCCACCATCACCCACAGGGTGCCGGGGCCCCCACAGTATCACCCACCATCATCCACAGAGTGCCGGGGCCCCCCCCGGTATCACCCACAGGGTGCCGGGACTCCCCCCGGTATCACCCACCATCGCCCACAGGGTGCCAGGACCCCCCCCAGTATCACCCAGGATCCCCCCCCAGTGTCACCCAGGATCCCCCCCCAGTGTCACCCAGGATCCCCCCCCAGTGTCACCCAGGATCACCCAGTGTCCCAGGACCCCCAAGACTCCTCCCAGTGTCACCCAGTATCACCCACAGGGTGCCAGGACCCCCCCAGTATCACCCACAGGGTTCCAGGACCCCCCCACTGTGACTCAGGGACCCCCAGACTCCCTCCCAGTGCCACCCACCATCACCCACAGGGTCCCAGGACCCCCCCAGCGCCACCCAGGGTCCCCAAGACCCCCCCCCAGCGCCACCCATCATCACCAAAAGGATCCCAACCCCCCCCAGTGCCCCCCAGCATCCTTGGCCCCCCCCCAGTGCCCCCCCCGACACTCACTGGGGTGGAGGAGGCGCCGGCAGGGCGCTGGGCTCCAGGGGCACCCGCCCGGCTCCTGAGGAGAGGGAGAGAAATTGGGGGGGGTGTCAGTAGTGGGGGACACCCCCCCCCCCAAAACACCCATGGGGGATCCCAGGGACCCCCCCCCCCCCCATCCCTCCCCGTACCTGGCAGGGCCCCGGCCTTGCCGGGGGCTCTCGAAAGCTGGGGGGGATCCGAAGCGGGGGGGTCCTTACGGGGCACCCGTTGGGGGGCGGGGGGGGGCAGCACCCCACACTGCCGGCACAAAAAGGGGGGGGGCGTGTCACCCCAAGGCCACCTCTTAGGGGTGGGGGGACCCCAAATACTCCCCACACCCCCTCAAAGTGGGGGGGCACCCCAAGACCACCTCTTAGGGGTGGGGGGACCCCAAACAACCCCTACAACCCCTCAAAGTGGGGGGGCACCCCAAAACCCCCCTCAAGGGAACACCCCGAAGCGGGGGGGGTGGTGGTGTTACCTTGGCCAAGCTGGGGTTCATGTTCTCCTTCTGCGACATCCTGAGGGGAGAGGGGGGGGGTTACAGCGTCACCAGGGCCACCAGGGTCCCCCCAGCACCCAAAATCCCCCCAAATCCCCCCAAAATCCCCCCCGGCCCCGCACGGTCTCACCCGCCGCCTGCGCCGCCGCGTTCTGCCCCGCCCCGCGCCGCCGCCGGGCTTCAAATCTGCCCCCTCGCTCTCCGATTGGCTGGCGCCCACCGCGCGCCGCCCTCCTATTGGTTTTCCGCTAAAGGAGGGGAGGGTTCCGCCCCGCCCCTCCCCTTATGCTTCCCGCCCCCCTCCCCTCCGCGCTTGCCCTGTTTTTCATTGGTCGCTTTCGCCGCCCGCCTGAGGAAAGGCGGGAGCTCGGCGGTGATTGGCTGCCGGCCGCGCGGGCGCTGTTGGTGGTTAGAGCGCATGCGGGGAGAGGGGGGGAGGGAGGGGGGGAGAGAGAGAGAGACGCGGCGTGGTCACGTGGGAGGGGGCGGCCATTTTAGCGAGAAGCCGGAGCTCAGCCCGGCAACAGGGGCGGAGCCGAGGGGGCGGGGGCGGCCAATCAGGGCCCGCTACGGTGGTGGGCGGGGCTTGCACGCTCCGCAGACGGCCTGGCACGCGGGGCCCTGTTGCGGACGCGCCGTTGCACGCACGGGGGGGGGGGGGGGAAGAGGCAGGGCCCTGTTGCACGCTCACCCTTGCACACTCTTGCACACTTACGGGGAGGGTACAGAGCCCTGTTGCCCGCTCACCAGGGGGGTGTAGAGCTCTCTTGCACACTCACGGGGGGTGCAGAGCCCCGTGGCACGCTCTCGCACACTCACGGGGTTGCAGAGCCCCTGTTGCACACGCACCATGAGGGCGGTGCGCAGCGCCGTTGCACAAGCGCCCTTGCACACTCACGGGGGCGGGGGACCGCCTCACGCGCTGCAGCCACGTGACCCCCTCCGCAAGGGGCGTAGCCTCAAAATCCCAACCACAGTGCTCCCTTCCTCGGGGGCATGGCCTCACGCCTGACTCAACCCACCCACCCCCCGCGGCTATCCCGCCCTGCCCCGCGCAGGCGCAGTCAGAGTCCCGGGAGCTGCGGGTGTTGCAGTTCCCGCAGCCCCCCGTGATGTAATCACGCGTCATCACGGCCAGCTCATCACGCGCTGCCCGCAAGGCGGGGCAGGTCAGGATATACCGCACTGACGATATAAGTTGATTCGCTTCACGTCACGAAGGGGGGTCCCACGCCACATCCCCCCACCGCAGAGCGACCCCCCCAAACTCCCCCCCCGTAATCCCCTCCCCCCTCCCCACCATCTCCCCCCTCCCCTACCGCAGACTCCCCCGCCACCCCGCGCCCACCCGCCCTTCCCCACCCTTCTCGCCCTCCCAGCCTGCCCCGCGGCCCTCATTTGCATGTGGGCGTGGCCAGGTTCCCTTTCCCGCGCCAAGGTTTTGGCGCGCCGAAGCTTTTTCGCGTTCAAATCTTTATTTTCTCGGTCCCGCGGCGGTAAAAGCGGGGTTGGGGGGCAAATGGGGGGGTCAGGGGATCTTGGGGACCCCCGGGGGGGTTGGGGGGGGTCCCCAACACCCACCCACCCCCACCCTCCCCCCGGCTGGGGGTCAGATCGCTCTCCTCCTGCAGCCCAGCATGGAGACCATCAGCAGCACCTCGGTGACGGCGGGGGGGGACGCTGCGGGGTGCGGGGGACACAACGGGGGTGTCAGTGGGGTGCAAAGGAGAGGGGGACCCCCCCCCCAAAAAAAAAAAAGCCCCCGACCCACCTGCAGAGGCCGAAGAGGAGCCAGAAGCAGCCGCTGTCCCAACCCTCCAGCAAGGCCCAGGCCAAGGCCAGGGCGGCCCCCCCGTGGGCCGCCAGCGCTGCCCACGTCAGGGGAAATAACCCCAAAAATGGGGGGGGACACACACGCAGACACCCCCCCACACACCCCCAGACTGGGATTAGGGGGGGACCCCCCAAACCTCCCCCCTCCAAACCCCCCCCGGAGCACGGCAAGGCCCTTGGAAGGGGGGAGGAACCCCCTTGGCTGCACCCCCCCCTCCTCGTTTTGGGGTCCCCCCCATTTCACCCTCCCCCATTTTGGCCTGTGTCCCCCCCCATTGGGGTCTCCCCCCACCTTCTTTTGGCATCCCCCCCGTCTTGGCATCCCCCCCCCCCCATTTTAGGCTCCCCGCCATTTTAGGGTCTCCCCCTGCTTTGCCCCCCCCCCCGCCATTTTGAGGTTCCCCCCGGTGTTGCTGTCCCTCCATTTTGGGGTCTCCTCCCCTCTTTTGGGGCCCTCCCCCATTTTCCAGCCTCCTCCTCCACCCTCCACAATTTTGGGGTTCCCCTCCAGTTCTGGGGTGCCCCCCCAAGTTCTGGGGTGCCCCCCCCCTCAGGATACAAAGCAGGCTCTGCCCGGGGTGGAACATGGAGACCCCCGAAAAGAAGCCGACGAACTCGACCCCCAAAAGCCCCAGGGCCCCCCCCCCCAGGGCCCCCCCCAACCTGAAATGGGGGGACACGGGGGGGTGAGGGGGGGGAGACCCCCCCAAAGCCCCCCAACAGCCCCCCCCAACCTGGGGGGGGCACAGAGATGGGGTCAGGGGGACACAGGGATGGGGGGGTGTGGGGAGAAGGGCGGGAGCAGGGGGATTTGGGGGGGGGGGGGTCAGGGGGTTTGGGGGGGGTCAGGGGGACACCCTGGGCGTGGGGGGGTCCCCCTGTGGGTGCGTGCCCCCCCCCCCAGGACTCACAACCGGTCGGCGTGGGCGTATTCCTCCGCCGAGAACTCGAGGGGCAGCGAGGCGCGGACGTGGGGGTCCTGGGGGGGGACACGTCTGGTTTGGGGGGGGGGGGGGGATGTCCACGCCCCGCCCTTCCCCCCACGGCCCTCCCCCAGCCCCCCACCCCATGGGGACCACGGCGGGGGTGGCCCGTGGGTGCCGTGGCCGGGTGTGGGGACACGAGGGGACGTGTGGGGACACGTGGGGAGGTGTGGGGACATGAGTGGAGGTGTGGGGCCATGTTGGGGAGGTGCGTGGACACGTGTGGGGACACGCGTGGAGGTGTGTGGACCCGTGGGGACACGAGTGGAGATGTGTGGACACGTGTGGGGACACAAGGGGAGGTGTGTGGACCCGTGGGGACACGAGTGGAGGCGCGTGGACACGTGTGGGGACACGAGTGGAGGTGTGTGGACTCGAGGGGAGGTGTGTGGACACGTGTGGGGACACGAGTGGAGGCGCGTGGACCCGTGGGGACACGGGGGGAGGTGTGGGGACACACGTGGGGACACGAGGGGAGGTGTGGGGACACGTGGGGAGGCACGTGGACACGTGTGGGGACACGAGTGGAGGTGTGTGGACCCGTGGGGACACGAGTGGAGGCGCGTGGACACGTGTGGGGACACGAGGGGAGGTGTGTGGACACGAGTGGAGGCGCGTGGACCCGTGGGGACACGAGGGGAGGTGTGGGGACACGAGTGGAGGCGCGTGGACCCGTGGGGACACGAGGGGAGGTGTGGGGCCGTGCGTGGAAGCGCGCGGAGGCGCGTGGACACGCGTGGGGCCGTGCCCGTGCCCCCGCTCACCCGCCCCCAGCCCAGCTGCAGCAGCAGCACCAGATGCGCCGTCAGGACCAGGAACCGGGCCGGCACCAGCGACCCCCGGGGGGGCATCGGGACTGGGGGGGGAACGGGGGATGAGGGGGGGCCGCGGCCTCCCCCTCCCCCCCCAGCGCCCCCCCAACACGCAACACACCCCTCCCCCCCCCCCGGGACACCCCCACGACCCCCCTCCCGCCCCTCCCCCAGCCCAGACCCCCCCTCAGGCTCCGCGCCCCGCGCTAGGCCTCACGTTGCCGCGGCAACCGCTGACGCTCCGCCCCCTCCGTCGCCCCGCCCCTGACCCCGCCCCCTCCACCACGCCCCATTCGCTGGCTCCGCCCCTCCGCCGCTGGCCACGCCCCCTCCTACCGCCGGAGGGAGGGAGACGAGGGGCACGGTGGAGAGCGGCGTGTACTGGTCTGTACTGGTTCATACTGGTCTGTATTGGTCTGTACTGTTTTGTACCAGTCTGTACTGGTCTGTGCTGTTGGTCTGTACTGGTCTGTGCTGATCTTTATTGGTCTATACTGGTCTGTACTGGTCTGCGCTCTTCTAAACTGGTCTGCACTGTTCTGTACCTTCTTGTATTGGTCTATACTGGTCTGCACTGCCCTGTACTGGTCTATACTGGTGTGCACTGCCCCATACTGGTCTATACTGGTCTGCACTGCCTCATGCTGGTCTGTACTGGCCTGCACAGCTCTGTACTGTTCTGTATTGGTCCGTGCCAGTCTGCACTGCCCCGTACTGGTCTATACTGGTGTGCACTGGCCCGTACTGCCCCGTACTGGCCCGCACTGGCTCGCACTGCCCCGTACTGGCCCGTACTGGCCCGCACTGCCCCGCACTGCCCCGTACTGGCCCGCACTGGCCCGTACTGCCCTGTACTGCCCCGTACTGGCCCGTACTGGTCCGTACTGCCCCGTACTGGTCCGTACTGGCTCGCACTGCCCTGTACTGGTCCACACTGGTCCGTACTGCCCCGTACTGCCCCGTACTGGCCCGTACTGGTCCGTACTGCCCCGTACTGGTCCACACTGGCTCGCACTGCCCCGTACTGGCCCGTACTGGCCCGCACTGCCCCGCACTGCCCCGTACTGGCCCGCACTGGCCCGTACTGCCCTGTACTGGTCCGTACTGGCCTGTACTGGTCCGTACTGGTCCGTACTGGCCCACACTGCCCTGTACTGGTCCACACTGGTCCGTACTGGCCCATACTGCCCCGTACTGGTCCACACTGGTCCGTACTGCCCCGTACTGCCCCGTACTGGTCCGTACTGTCCCGCACTGCCCCGCACTGCCCCGTACTGGCCCGCACTGGCCCGTACTGCCCTGTACTGGCCCGTACTGGTCCGTACTGGCCTGTACTGGTCCGTACTGGTCCGTACTGGCCCGCACTGCCCTGTACTGGTCCACACTGGTCCGTACTGCCCCGTACTGCCCCGCACTGCCCCGTACTGGCCCGTACTGGCCCGTACTGGTCCGTACTGGTCCGTACCGGCGCGCGCTGCTCGCTGGGGCTGAGCCCTCGGCAGCCGCCACCGCCTGGCTCCTCCCCCCGCCGCAGCCCCGCCCCCTGGGAGGAGCCAGCCGCGGTGCCTGCTGGGAATTGGAGGCGGGGGGTGGGTGGGGGGGTCAGTCCGGGGCCCCTCAGCCATGGCCTGGGGGGTGCGGGCCTGCACCCCGCGCCACTGCGCCCGCCTGCGGGACCTGGTCCGGGTACGGGGGCGCCGGGGGGCACCCAGGGTTCGGGGGGGGGCACCCAGGGTTCGGGGGGGGCACCCAGGGTGACCTTTGCCCCCAGGAGTGGGTGACGCTGGAGCCGGGGCCGGAGCCGGAGCGGGAGCTGCCGTCGGAGGAGGGTGAGGGATGGGCCGTCCCCCCCCCCTCGCAAGGGTCGCGACCCCTGACCCCTGGGTGGCCATATCTCCTGTGACCCCTGTGATCACCTGAGCTGGCTTTGGGGTGGTCGTGTGACCCCTCTGTGACCCTCCCATGAACCCACGGTGACCCCTCAGGGACCCCCTGACCCCCGCCGACCCCCTGACCCATGAACCCACCGTGACCCCTCAGGGACCCCCTGACCCCCGCCGACCCCCTGACCCATGAACCCACCGTGACCCCTCAGGGACCCCCTGACCCCCGCCGACCCCCTGACCCATGAACCCACCGTGACCCCTCAGGGACCCCCTGACCCCCGCCAACCCCCTGACACATGAACCCACCGTGACCCCTCAGGGACCCCCTGACCCCCGCCGACCCCCTGACCCATGAACCCACGGTGACCCCTCAGGGACCCCCTGATCCCCGCCAACTCCCCCCGTGACCTCACGGAGGTGTCATGTCCCCTCTGACCCCCGACCCTGGTGACCCCTGGGTGACCCCATGACCCTTGGGTGACCCCATGACCCCTGGGTGACCCAGCCCTGTGCCGGGAGCTCCTGGAGGGGCAGCCGCCCCCCGTCGTACTGGTGGCTGTGGGTCCCCCTCCCGGTGAGTGGCCCCCCCCCGGTAGTGACCCCTGACCCCTCTGTGACCCCTGACCCCCCAGGCAGGAGCAAAGGGGGAGGGAGGCAGGAGGGGGGGGGGGAATTGGGGGGTGGGGGGGACATTGTGGGTCCAGGGGGGGACGAGAGGGACCCGGGGGGGTCTGGGGGAGCTGGAGGAGGGGTCTGGGAGGGACAAAATGGAGCTGGGGGGTCTTGGGGGGGGCAGGGGGGTGGAGGGGGGTCTGGGGGGGACAAAAGGGACCTGGGGGTGTCCAGGGGGGGACAAAATGGAGCTGGGGGGTCTTGGGGGGGCACAAGGGGGTGTGGGGGGGGACAAGAGGGACCTGGGGGGTCCGGGGGGGGGGGGGCAGAGGGGGGTGGAGGGGGACAAGAGGGACCTGGGGGGTCCGGGGGGGGGCAGAGGGGGGTGGAGGGACACAAGAGGGACCTTGGGGGTCTCGGGGGGGCCCTCGGGGTCCCATGTCCCCCCCCCCCAATCTCCCGCAGGGGAGGCCCTGGGGGGCTTCGCCGTGGCCTCCTGGGGCTTCAGCACCTGGCGCGGCCCCGACCTGCGCCTGGGGGAGCTCTGGGTGCCCCCCCCGCTGCGAGGTGGGACCCCCACCCCCCCCCACCCCCCTGGGGACCCAGCCGTGTGTGTCCCCCCCCCCATTTTGGGGGACTCAGGTGTCTGTCTGTGTGTCGTCCCCCCCCAGGACAAGGCATTGAGGAGCTGCTGCTGCGGAAGGTGGCACAGGTAAGGGGGACAGGGGTGCCCCCCCCCCCCCAGCACCCACTGACCCCCCCAGCACCCACTGACCCCCCCAGGTGTCCAGGGGAAGCAGGGTGTCCCCCCTTCCCCAAGGGACCCAGGCATCAGGGTGCCCCCCCCCCCAAAAGCTACCCAGGGGTTTGGGTGCCCCCCCCATGACCCCAAGTGACCCTGGGGTTTGGGTGCCCCCCCACCAAAAGGGACCCAGGGCTTTGGGTGCCCCCCCCCAAAAGCTACCCAGGGGTTTGGGTGCCCCCCCCATGATCCTGGGGTTTGGGTGCCCCCCCCCAAAAGGGACCCAGGGCTTTGGGTGCCCCCCCCCAAAAGCCACCCAGGGGTCCAGGTGCCCCCCCCGACCCCAAGGGCTGCGGGTGCCCCCCCAAAAGGCACCCAGGGCTTTGGGTGCCCCCCCCCCAAACTGACGCCGGGGTTTGGGTGCCGCAGGTGGCCGTGGCCGGGGGGGGCTCCCAGCTGCGGGTGGAGGCGCCGGGACCCTGGACCCCCCCCCTGCCGCCCCCCCCGGGGGTCACCGACCTGGCCCGGGCCGAGGGCTGGCGCCCCGTCACCTTCGGGGGGGCCGCCATGGCCAGACTGGGGGGCACCCACCCCCCCGGGGGGGCGCCCTGAGGGGCCCCCAGGGCTGGGGGGCACCCTCATGTCTGGGGGACCCCCCCCCAAAAAAATAAAGCTCCGCCCCTTTTGGGTGTCTCGCCTTGGGGTCCTACTGGGGGATTTGGGGTGGTCCCTTCCCCCCCCAACTGCTCCGTCCCAGTGCTCCCAGTGCTCCCAGTGCTCCCAGTGCTCCCAGCGCCCCCCGCACCTCCACGGCCACCAGCACTCCAGTGCCCCCAGTGTCCCCACTGGCACCAGTGCTCCCAGTACCTCCAGTGCTCCCAGTACCTCCAGTATTGCATCCCCAGTGCTCCCAGTACCTCCAGTATCGTATCCCCAGTGCTCCCAGTACCTCCAGTGCTCCCAGTACCTCCAGTATTGTATCCCCAGTGCTCCCAGTACATCCAGTATCATATCCCCAGTGCTCCCAGTACCTCCAGTATTGTATCCCCAGTGCTCCCAATACCTCCAGTGCTCCCAGTACCTCCAGTGCTCCCAGTACCTCCAGTATCGTATCCCCAGTGCTCCCAGTACCTCCAGTATTGTATCCCCAGTGCTCCCAGTACCTCCAGTATTGTATCCCCAGTGCTCCCAATACCTCCAGTGCTCCCAGTACCTCCAGTATCGTATCCCCAGTGCTGCCCGTACCTCCAGTGCTCCCCAGTATCCCCAGCATCCCCAGTACTCCCAGTACCTCCAGTGCTCCCAGTACCTCCAGTATTGTATCCCCAGTGCTCCCAGTACATCCAGTATCGTATCCCCAGTGCTCCCAGTACCTCCAGTATTGTATCCCCAGTGCTCCCAATACCTCCAGTGCTCCCAGTACCTCCAGTGCTCCCAGTACCTCCAGTATCGTATCCCCAGTGCTCCCAGTACCTCCAGTATTGTATCCCCAGTGCTCCCAATACCTCCAGTGCTCCCAGTACCTCCAGTATCGTATCCCCAGTGCTGCCCGTACCTCCAGTGCTCCCCAGTATCCCCAGCATCCCCAGTACTCCCAGTACCTCCAGTGCTCCCAGTACCTCCAGCATTGTATCCCCAGTGCTCCCAGTATCCCCCGTGCTCCCAGCATCCCCAGTGCTGCCCGTACCTCCAGCACTCCCCAGTACCTCCAGTATCATATCCCCAGTGCTCCCAGTACCTCCAGTGCTCCCAGTACCTCCAGTATCGTATCCCCAGTGCCCCCAGTACCTCCAGTATTGTATCCCCAGTGCTCCCAGTATCCCCAGTACCTCCAGTATCGCATCCCCAGTGCTCCCAGTACCTCCAGTATCGTATCCCCAGTGCTCCCAGTACCTCCAGTATCGTATCCCCAGTGCTCCCAGTACCTCCAGTATTGTATCCCCAGTGCTCCCAGTACCTCCAGTATCGTATCCCCAGTGCTCCCAGTACCTCCAGTGCTCCCAGTACCTCCAGTATCGTATCCCCAGTGCCCCCAGTACCTCCAGTATTGTATCCCCAGTGCTCCCAGTATCCCCAGTACCTCCAGTATCGTATCCCCAGTGCTCCCAGTACCTCCAGTATCGTATCCCCAGTGCTCCCAGTACCTCCAGTGTCGTATCCCCAGTGCCCCCAGTACCCCCAGTGCCGCCGGTAGCTGCGGTGCCCGCGGCGCTCCCAGTACCCCCAGTGCTCCCCAGTATGCCCAGTACGCCCAGCAGGCCAGTTCTGCAGCCCAGCCCCTTTATTGGGCGGCGGCGGCGGCGCGGTCGAGCCGGGCCAGGCGCGCGCAGCGGCGGGCGGCGACGCCGCCGTAGACGCGGTAGCGGTGGTTGAGCGCCCGGCGGCCGTGGAGGCCGTAGCGGGTGCCCAGAGCCCCCTGCGGCGCCGGCACCCCGAAAAGCACCCGCCGCACCCGCGCGTGCACCAGCGCCATGGCGCAGAGCGCGCAGGGCTCCCGCGTCAGGTAAACGTCGCAACCGGCGCACAGGTACCCGGCCTCGCCGGCCTCGCCGCCGCGCCGCCGCCGGCGCCGCGCCACGGCCGCCAGGCAGGCGATGGCGGCGTGGGCCAGCGGGTGCTCGCCGCGGCGGCCGTCGTGGGCCGTCGCCAGCACGCGGCCCGTCGCCGGTTCCACCGCCGCCGCGCCCGCCGGCACCATCCCGCGGCGCGCGCCGCGCCGCGCCGCCGCCAACGCCGCTCGCATGGCGGCGGACGCCGCCGTCGCCTCCGCGGCGTCCAACGGCGGCGGCGACTCCGACGGCGCCGCCGCCGCGCCGCCGCGCCGCACCCACGGCCACAGGGACGCCGCCGTCGCCGCCGCCGTCTCCGCGCCTCGCGCCGGCGGCCGGCCCGGCACCTTCACGCGGAAAGGGGCGCCCAGCCCGCGCGGGCACACGCCGGGGCCCAGCAGCACCCGCAGCGGCGGCAGCGGGGCGGCGGCGGCGACGCCGGCGTTCCCGCTCACGGCATCGGGGCCGAGGCCGGCGGCGACGTCGCCGGTGTCGGTGTCCCCGGTCGCGCGGCCGGATCCAGAGCCCGCGGTGGCCTCGGTGACGGCGGCGGCGGTGTCGGCGTCGCCGGTCGCGCAACCGGACCCAGGGCCGGCGGTGGCCTCGGTGACGTCGGCGGTGTCGGTGTCCCCGGTCAGGCGGCCGGTGCTGCTCTCGGTGACGTCGGCGGCGGCGGTGGTGTCCGCGGTCCCATAAGTGGAGCCCCGGCCGGTGGTGGCCTCGGTGACATCGTTGGTGACATCATCGTCGGCTCCTGGGTGCAGGGTGGCAGCTGTGGCGGCGGCGGTGGCTCTGGCACCGGCCGTGTCCCCGACAGTCCCCGTGTCCCTGAGACCTCTGGCACCCCCAGTGCTCCCAGTCCCCCTCCCAGTGCTCCCAGTTCCCCCCTCAAGCCCTCCCAGTGCTCCCAGTTCCCCCCCCAGCGCTTCCAGTCCCCCCCCCAGCTCTCCCAGTCCCCCCCCAGCGCTCCCAGTCCCCCCCCAGCGCTCCCAGTCCCCCTCCCAGCGCTCCCAGTCCCCCCTCCCAGCGCTACCAGTCCGCCCCCCAGTGCTCCCAGTTCTCCCCCAGCACTCCCAGTTCCCCCCCCCAGCGCTCCCAGTCCCCCCCAGTGCTCCCAGCCCCCTCCCAGCGCTCCCAGTCCACCCCCCAGCGCTCCCAGTCCCCCTCCCAGTGCTCCCAGTCCTCCCCCCCCAGCGCTCCCAGTCCCCCCTCCCAGCAATCCCAGTCCCCCCTCCCACTGCTCCCAGCCCCCTCCCAGTGCTCCCAGTCCCCCTCCCAGCGCTCCCAGTCCCCCCTCCCAGCGCTCCCAGTCCCCCCTCCCACTGCTCCCCGTCCCCCCCCAGCGCTCCCAGTCCCCCCCCAGTTCTCCCAGTCCCCCCTCCCAGTGCCCCCAGCGCTCCCCGTGGCCCGTACCCCGGCCGGGTCCCAGCTGGCTGTCGAGGCAGAGCAGCAGCGCGGCCCCCCCGGGCCCCCCCCGCACCCGCTTGAGGTGGGGGAGGCGCTGGAGGGGCCGGGCCCTCCCCACCTCCCGCACCAGCCGCTCGGTCTCCCCCCGCAGCAGCAGGGGGGCCGCCACCCCCCCCCAGCACCGGCAGCGGCCCCCCCTCGCCCTCCCAGGGCACCCCCCAGGGCGGGGGGTCCTCGCCGGGGGGGGGCGCCCCCTCTTCCTCCTCCTCCTCCTCCTCCTCTTCCTCTTCCTCCTCCGGCGGCTTCTGCTGGGGCTCCATCGGCCTGCCCTGGGGGGGGGGGGGGGATGTTTGGGGGACCCCCCCTCAGTGACACCCCCCCAACGGGTGCCCCCCACCCCAGAGGCCCCCGACAGACACCCCCCATAGGGACCCTCCCCAATGGGACCCCCCCAGAGACCCCCCCATAGGGACCCCTCCCCAAAGACCCCCCCCATAGCGTCCCCCCACCCCAGGGCCCCCCCAGACCCCCCCCAATGGGTCCCCCCCACCCCAGAGACCCCCCCAATGGGTGTCAGCCCCCCCATAGGACCCCCCCCACCCCAGAGACCCCCCCCCAATGGGTGTCACCCCCCCACAGGACCCACCCCCACCCCAGAGACCCCCCCCAATGGGTGTCACCCCCCCACAGGACCCACCCCCACCCCAGAGACCCCCCCCAATGGGTGTCACCCCCCCACAGGACCCACCCCCACCCCAGAGACCCCCCCCAATGGGTGTCACCCCCCCACAGGACCCACCCCCACCCCAGAGACCCCCCCCAATGGGTGTCACCCCCCCACAGGACCCACCCCCACCCCAGAGACCCCCCCCAATGGGTGTCACCCCCCCCATAGGACCCCCCCACCCCAGAGACCCCCCCCAATGGGTGTCACCCCCCCCATAGGACCCCCCCGCACCCCAGAGACCCCCCCAACGGGCCCCCCCCCGACACCCCCCTATAGGAACCAGCCCCCCCAGCCCCCCCCCCCAATAGGGTCCCCCCACCCCAGGGCCCCCCCCATGGGTGTGTGTCCCCCAGAGACCCCCCCATAGGCCCCTCCCCCACCCCAGGGCCCCCCCGTGACCCCGCGGTGAACCCCCGCCCCCACGTGTCGCTCTCACCCCCCGCCGCCGCCGCCGCCGCCGCCTCGGCCCCGCCCCCGCGCGCTCATTGGTCAGCGCTCCCTACCGTGGCGGAAGTTCCGCGTTGGGCTCAGAGGCCGGAACCACCGAGATGGGCGGCTGGAAGGGCCGGGGCGGGGGGGGGGGTGGGGGAGGGGGGCGCCGCCTGGCGGTGGGAGGGGAGCACAGCGGCCGGCGCCGGTACGCGCCAGTAGACACCAGTTTGGACCAGTAGGACAATAGCAGGACGCCAGTAGGACACTGGTATGCGCCGGTTTGCACCAGTATGCGCCAGTATGCGGCGGCATGGCACCAGTGTGCACCCGTGGGCAACAGTAGGGCGCCAGTATGCACCAGTATGTACCGGTATGCACCAGTATGTACCAGTAGAAGCCAGTATGCGCCAGTACACACCAGTAGGATGCTGGTAGGACACCAGTTTGCACCGGTAAGACACCAGTAGGACGCTAGCATGCGCCAGTTCGCACCAGTAGGCGCCAGTACGCACCAGTTTGCACCAGTAGGACACCGGTAGGACACCAGTATGCCCCAGTTCGCCCCGGTTTGTACCACTATGGCACCAGTACGCGCCCGTGGGCGACAGCAGGGCACCAGTACGCACCCCAGTTTGCACCAGCAGACACCAGTAAGCACCAGTACACACCAGTGGACACCGGTAGGATGCTGGTAGGACACCAGTATGTGCCAGTATGCACCAGTTTGCACGAGCATGGCACCAGCATACGCCCGTGGGCAACAGTGGCACACCAGTATGCGCCAGTTTGCACCAGTAGACGCCGGTGGGCAACTGTAGAACACCAGTATGTACCCAGTAGGACACCAGTATGGCGCCAGCATGTGCCAGTATGCCACCAGTAGGATGCCAGTAGGCACCAGTACGGCACCGGCGGGACACCAGTATGCGCCAGTTTGCACCAGTACACGAGTAAGACACCAGTAGGCACCAGTTTGAACCAGTATACGCCAGCAGGCACCAGTACGGAGGAGCAGGACACCAGTAGGCACCAGCACGCACCAGCAGGACACCAGTATGCAGCAGTTTGCACCAGTAGGGTAGCAGTAGGCGCCAGTATGGCACCAGCAGAACACCAATATGCACCAGTTTGAACCAGTAAGACACCAGTAGGCACCAGTACGCGCCTGTAGGCACCAATAGAGCACCAGTGGGACACTAACTGGGCACCAGTATGGACCAGTATGGACCGGTAGGGAGCAGTAGGACAACAGCAAGACGCCGGTAGGCACCAGTTTGAACCAGGAGGGAGCAGTAAGACACCAGTAAGACACCAGTAAGACACCAGTTAAGACACCAGCAGGCACCAGTTTTCACCGGAAGGATAACGATATGCACCAGTAAGGCACCAGTAGGACACCAGTATACACCAGCAGCAGCTGCCCAGCCCCGTCCCTGCGCGGGGGGGGTCACTGGGAGCGGACTGGGAGCACTGGGAGGGTACAGGGGAGGTACTGGGAGCACTGGGGGAGCACTGGGAGGGTACCGGGAGCGGACTGGGAGCACTGGGAGGGTACAGGGGAGGTACTGGGAGCACTGGGGGAGCGCTGGGAGGGTACCGGGAGCGGACTGGGAGCACTGGGGGGGCCACTGGGAGTACTGGGAGGTCACTGGGAGCACTGGGGAGGGCACTGGGAGCACCGGGGGGAGTCACTGGGAGCACTGGGAGCAGTGGGGGTGTCACTGGGAGGACTGGGAGGGTCACTGGGAGCACTGGGAGCACTGGGGGGAGGTCACTGGGAGGACTGGGAGGGTCACTGGGAGCAGTGGGGGGGTCACTGGGAGGTCACTGGGAGCACCAGGGGGGGTCACTGGGAGCACTGGGAGCAGTGGGGGAGTCACTGGGAGGACTGGGAGGGTCACTGGGAGGGGTCACTGGGAGCACTGGGAGGACTGGGGGGGAGGTCACTGGGAG
>NW_026061106.1:0-68629 GCF_929443795.1 Astur gentilis | reverse complement strand
CGTTCTCGGCAGAAGCTTTTTTCTGAAAAGGCAAACTTACGGCTCCTTCTCCCACAAGGAAGGTGCCAGCCCTGAAAGATCTTGCTGGTCTTCAGTATCCCTCTCTTGCCTACCTTTAGCCGCAACAGCATTGGGGATCTCTGCTTTCCCAGATACTCAGCATGTCACAGTGCTCACTCTCGGCAGAGCCTTTTTCTGAAAAGGTAAACTTACGGCTCCTTCTCGCACAAGGAAGGTGCCAGCCCTGAAAGATATTGCTGGTCTTCACTATCCCTCTGCAGCCTATCCACAGGCACAACAGCACAGGGGATCTCTGCTGTCCCAGACACTTAGCATGTCACGGTGCTCGTTCTCGGCAGAAGCTTTTTTCTGAAAAGGCAAACTTACGGCTCCTTCTCCCACAAGGAAGGTGCCAGCCCTGAAAGATCTTGCTGGTCTTCACTATGCCTCTGCAGCCTATCATTAGCCGCAACAGCTGTGGGGATCTCTGCTTTCCCAGAGACTCAGCATGTCACGGTGCTCGTTCTCGGCAGAAGCTTTTTTCTGAAAAGGCAAACTTACGGCTCCGTCTCCCACAAGGAAGCTGCCAGACTGAAAGCTAATGCAGGTCTTCACTATCCCTCTGCAGCCTATCATTAGCCGCAACAGCATTGGGGATCTCTGCTTTCCCAGAGACTCAGCATGTCACGGTGCTTGTTCTCGGCAGAAGCTTTTTTCTGAAAAGGCAAACTTACGGCTCCTTCTCCCACAGGGAAGGTGCCAGCCCTGAAAGATCTTGCTGGTCTTCTCTCTCTCTGCAGGCTATCCACAGGCACAACAGCACTGGGGATCTCTGCTTTCCCAGAGACTCAGCATGTCACGGTGCTCGTTATCGGCAGAAGATTTTTCTGAAAAGGCAAACGTCTGGCTCCTTCTCCCACAAGGAAGCTGCCAGCCCGGAAAGCTAATGCAGGTCTTCACTATCCGCCTGCTGCCTATCCACAGGCAAAACAGCACTGGGGATCTCTGCTTTCCCAGAGACTCAGCATGTCACAGTGCTCGTTCTCGGCAGAAGCTTTTTCTGAAAAGGCAAACGTCTGTCTCCTTCTCCCACAAGGAAGGTGCCAGCCCTGAAAGACCTTGCTGGTCTTCACTATCCCTCTGCAGCCTATCTTTAGCCGCAACAGCATTGGGGATCTCTGCTTTCCCAGAGACTCAGCATGTCACGGTGCTCGTTCTCGGCAGAAGCTTTTTTCTGAAAAGGCAAACTTACAGCTCCTTCTCCCACAAGGAAGCTCTCAGCCCGGAAAGCTAATGCAGGTCTTCACTATCCCTCTGCAGCCTATCCACAGGCACAACAGCACTGGGGATCTCTGCTTTCCCAGAGACTCAGCTTGTCACGGTGCTTGTTCTCGGCAGAAGCTTTTTTCTGAAAAGGCAAACTTACGGCTCCTTCTCCCACAAGGAAGGTGCCAGCCCAGAAAGATTTTGCTGTTCTTCTCTATCCCTCTGCAGCCTATCCACAGGCACAACAGCACTGGGGATCTCTGGTTTCCCAGAGACTCAGCATGTCACGGTGCTCGTTCTCGGCAGAAGCTTTTTCTGAGAAGGCAAACGTCTGGCTCCTTCTCCCACAGGGAAGGTGCCAGCCCTGAAAACTAATGCAGTTTTTCACTATCCCTCTGCAGCCTATCCACAGGCACAACAGCTTTGGGGATCTCTGCTTTCCCAGAGACTCAGCATGTCAAGGTGCCCGTTCTCGGCAGAAGCCTTTTTCTGAAAAGGCAAACGTCTGGCTCCTTCTCCCACAAGGAAGGTGCCAGCCCTGAAAGATCTTGCTGGTCTTCACTATCCCTCTGCAGCCTATCTTTAGCCGCAACAGCATTGGGGATCTCTGCTTTCCCAGAGACTCAGCATGTCACGGTGCTCGTTCTCGGCAGAAGCTTTTTTCTGAAAAGGCAAACTTACAGCTCCTTCTCCCACAAGGAAGCTGTCAGCCCGGAAAGCTAATGCAGGTCTTCACTATCCGCCTACTGCCTATCCACAGGCACAACAGCACTGGGGATCTCTGGTTTCCCAGAGACTCAGCATGTCACGGTGCTCGTTCTCGGCAGAAGCTTTTTTCTGAAAAGGCAAACTTACGGCTCCTTCTCCCACAGGGAAGGTGCCAGCCCTGAAAACTAATGCAGTTCTTCACTATCCCTCTGCAGCCTATCCACAGGCACAACAGCTTTGGGGATCTCTGCTTTCCCAGAGACTCAGCATGTCACGGTGCTCGCTCTCGGCAGAAGCTTTTTTCTGAAAAGGCAAACTTACGGCTCCTTCTCCCACAGGGAAGGTGCCAGCCCTGAAAACTAATGCAGTTTTTCACTATCCCTCTGCAGCCTATCCACAGGCACAACAGCTTTGGGGATCTCTGCTTTCCCAGAGACTCAGCATGTCACGGTGCTCGCTCTCGGCAGAAGCTTTTTTCTGAAAAGGCAAACTTACGGCTCCTTCTCCCACAGGGAAGGTGCCAGCCCTGAAAACTAATGCAGTTTTTCACTATCCCTCTGCAGCCTATCCACAGGCACAACAGCTTTGGGGATCTCTGCTTTCCCAGAGACTCAGCATGTCACGGTGCTCGTTCTCGGCAGAAGCTTTTTCTGAGAAGGCAAACGTCTGGCTCCTTCTCCCACAAGGAAGGTGCTAGCCCTGAAAGATCTTGCTGGTATGCACTATCCCTCTGCAGCCTATCCACAGGCACAACAGCTTTGGGGATCTCTGCTTTCCCAGAGACTCAGCATGTCACGGTGCTCGCTCTCGGCAGAAGCTTTTTTCTGAAAAGGCAAACTTACGGCTCCTTCTCCCACAGGGAAGGTGCCAGCCCTGAAAACTAATGCAGTTTTTCACTATCCCTCTGCAGCCTATCCACAGGCACAACAGCTTTGGGGATCTCTGCTTTCCCAGAGACTCAGCATGTCACGGTGCTCGCTCTCGGCAGAAGCTTTTTTCTGAAAAGGCAAACTTACGGCTCCTTCTCCCACAGGGAAGGTGCCAGCCCTGAAAACTAATGCAGTTTTTCACTATCCCTCTGCAGCCTATCCACAGGCACAACAGCTTTGGGGATCTCTGCTTTCCCAGAGACTCAGCATGTCACGGTGCTCGCTCTCGGCAGAAGCTTTTTTCTGAAAAGGCAAACTTACGGCTCCTTCTCCCACAGGGAAGGTGCCAGCCCTGAAAACTAATGCAGTTTTTCACTATCCCTCTGCAGCCTATCCACAGGCACAACAGCTTTGGGGATCTCTGCTTTCCCAGAGACTCAGCATGTCACGGTGCTCGCTCTCGGCAGAAGCTTTTTTCTGAAAAGGCAAACTTACGGCTCCTTCTCCCACAGGGAAGGTGCCAGCCCTGAAAACTAATGCAGTTTTTCACTATCCCTCTGCAGCCTATCCACAGGCACAACAGCTTTGGGGATCTCTGCTTTCCCAGAGACTCAGCATGTCACGGTGCTCGCTCTCGGCAGAAGCTTTTTTCTGAAAAGGCAAACTTACGGCTCCTTCTCCCACAGGGAAGGTGCCAGCCCTGAAAACTAATGCAGTTTTTCACTATCCCTCTGCAGCCTATCCACAGGCACAACAGCTTTGGGGATCTCTGCTTTCCCAGAGACTCAGCATGTCACGGTGCTCGCTCTCGGCAGAAGCTTTTTTCTGAAAAGGCAAACTTACGGCTCCTTCTCCCACAGGGAAGGTGCCAGCCCTGAAAACTAATGCAGTTTTTCACTATCCCTCTGCAGCCTATCCACAGGCACAACAGCTTTGGGGATCTCTGCTTTCCCAGAGACTCAGCATGTCACGGTGCTCGCTCTCGGCAGAAGCTTTTTTCTGAAAAGGCAAACTTACGGCTCCTTCTCCCACAGGGAAGGTGCCAGCCCTGAAAACTAATGCAGTTTTTCACTATCCCTCTGCAGCCTATCCACAGGCACAACAGCTTTGGGGATCTCTGCTTTCCCAGAGACTCAGCATGTCACGGTGCTCGTTCTCGGCAGAAGCTTTTTCTGAGAAGGCAAACGTCTGGCTCCTTCTCCCACAAGGAAGGTGCTAGCCCTGAAAGATCTTGCTGGTATGCACTATCCCTCTGCAGCCTATCCACAGGCACAACAGCTTTGGGGATCTCTGCTTTCCCAGAGACTCAGCATGTCACGGTGCTCGCTCTCGGCAGAAGCTTTTTTCTGAAAAGGCAAACTTACGGCTCCTTCTCCCACAGGGAAGGTGCCAGCCCTGAAAACTAATGCAGTTTTTCACTATCCCTCTGCAGCCTATCCACAGGCACAACAGCTTTGGGGATCTCTGCTTTCCCAGAGACTCAGCATGTCACGGTGCTCGCTCTCGGCAGAAGCTTTTTTCTGAAAAGGCAAACTTACGGCTCCTTCTCCCACAGGGAAGGTGCCAGCCCTGAAAACTAATGCAGTTTTTCACTATCCCTCTGCAGCCTATCCACAGGCACAACAGCTTTGGGGATCTCTGCTTTCCCAGAGACTCAGCATGTCACGGTGCTCGTTCTCGGCAGAAGCTTTTTCTGAGAAGGCAAACGTCTGGCTCCTTCTCCCACAAGGAAGGTGCTAGCCCTGAAAGATCTTGCTGGTATGCACTATCCCTCTGCAGCCTGTCCACAGGCACAACAGCTTTGGGGATCTCTGCTTTCCCAGAGACTCAGCATGTCACGGTGCTCGCTCTCGGCAGAAGCTTTTTTCTGAAAAGGCAAACTTACGGCTCCTTCTCCCACAGGGAAGGTGCCAGCCCTGAAAACTATTGCAGGTCTTCACTATCCCTCTGCAGCCTATCCACAGGCACAACAGCTTTGGGGATCTCTGCTTTCCCAGAGACTCAGCATGTCACGGTGCTCGCTCTCGGCAGAAGCTTTTTTCTGAAAAGGCAAACTTACGGCTCCTTCTCCCACAGGGAAGGTGCCAGCCCTGAAAACTAATGCAGTTTTTCACTATCCCTCTGCAGCCTATCCACTGGCACAACAGCTTTGGGGATCTCTGCTTTCCCAGAGACTCAGCATGTCACGGTGCTCGCTCTCGGCAGAAGCTTTTTTCTGAAAAGGCAAACTTACGGCTCCTTCTCCCACAGGGAAGGTGCCAGCCCTGAAAACTAATGCAGTTTTTCACTATCCCTCTGCAGCCTATCCACAGGCACAACAGCTTTGGGGATCTCTGCTTTCCCAGAGACTCAGCATGTCACGGTGCTCGTTCTCGGCAGAAGCTTTTTCTGAGAAGGCAAACGTCTGGCTCCTTCTCCCACAAGGAAGGTGCTAGCCCTGAAAGATCTTGCTGGTATGCACTATCCCTCTGCAGCCTATCCACAGGCACAACAGCTTTGGGGATCTCTGCTTTCCCAGAGACTCAGCATGTCACGGTGCTCGCTCTCGGCAGAAGCTTTTTTCTGAAAAGGCAAACTTACGGCTCCTTCTCCCACAGGGAAGGTGCCAGCCCTGAAAACTAATGCAGTTTTTCACTATCCCTCTGCAGCCTATCCACAGGCACAACAGCTTTGGGGATCTCTGCTTTCCCAGAGACTCAGCATGTCACGGTGCTCGCTCTCGGCAGAAGCTTTTTTCTGAAAAGGCAAACTTACGGCTCCTTCTCCCACAGGGAAGGTGCCAGCCCTGAAAACTAATGCAGTTTTTCACTATCCCTCTGCAGCCTATCCACAGGCACAACAGCTTTTGGGATCTCTGCTTTCCCAGAGACTCAGCATGTCACGGTGCTCGCTCTCGGCAGAAGCTTTTTTCTGAAAAGGCAAACTTACGGCTCCTTCTCCCACAGGGAAGGTGCCAGCCCTGAAAACTAATGCAGTTTTTCACTATCCCTCTGCAGCCTATCCACAGGCACAACAGCTTTGGGGATCTCTGCTTTCCCAGAGACTCAGCATGTCACGGTGCTCGTTCTCGGCAGAAGCTTTTTCTGAGAAGGCAAACGTCTGGCTCCTTCTCCCACAAGGAAGGTGCTAGCCCTGAAAGATCTTGCTGGTATGCACTATCCCTCTGCAGCCTATCCACAGGCACAACAGCTTTGGGGATCTCTGCTTTCCCAGAGACTCAGCATGTCACGGTGCTCGCTCTCGGCAGAAGCTTTTTTCTGAAAAGGCAAACTTACGGCTCCTTCTCCCACAGGGAAGGTGCCAGCCCTGAAAACTAATGCAGTTTTTCACTATCCCTCTGCAGCCTATCCACAGGCACAACAGCTTTGGGGATCTCTGCTTTCCCAGAGACTCAGCATGTCACGGTGCTCGCTCTCGGCAGAAGCTTTTTTCTGAAAAGGCAAACTTACGGCTCCTTCTCCCACAGGGAAGGTGCCAGCCCTGAAAACTAATGCAGTTTTTCACTATCCCTCTGCAGCCTATCCACAGGCACAACAGCTTTGGGGATCTCTGCTTTCCCAGAGACTCAGCATGTCACGGTGCTCGCTCTCGGCAGAAGCTTTTTTCTGAAAAGGCAAACTTACGGCTCCTTCTCCCACAAGGAAGGTGCCAGCCCTGAAAGATCTTGCTGGTATTCACTATCCCTCTGCAGCCTATCCACAGGCACAACAGCACTGGGGATCTCTGCTTCCCAGAGATTCAGCATCTCATGCTGCTCGCTCTCGGCAGAGCCTTTTTCTGAAAAGGCAAACATCCGGCTCCTTCTCCCACAAGGAAGGTGCCAGCCCTGATAGATCTTGCTGGTCTTCACCGTTCCCCTGCAGCCTATCTTTAGCCGCAACAGCACTGGGGATCTCTGCTTTCCCAGAGACTCAGCATGTCACGTTGCTCGTTCTCGGCAGAAACGTTTTCTGAAAAGGCAAACGCCTGGCTCCTTCTCCCACAAGGAAGGGCCAGCCCTGAAAGATCTTGCTGGACTTCACCGTCCCCCTGCAGCCTATCCACAGGCACAACAGCACTGGGGATCTCTGCTTTCCCAGAGACTCAGCATGTCACGATGATTGTTCTCGGCAGAAACTTTTTCTGAAAAGGCAAACGTCTGGCTCCTTCTCCCACAAGGAAGGTGCCAGCCCTGAAAGATCTTGCTGGTCTTCACCGTCCCCCTGCAGCCTATCCACAGGCACAACAGCACTGGGGATCTCTGCTTTCCCAGAGACTCAGCATCTCATGGTGCTCGCTCTCGGCAGAGCCTTTTTCTGAAAAGGCAAACGTCCGGCTCCTTCTCCCACAAAGAAGGTACCAGGCCTGAAAGCTCTTGCAGGTCTTTACGATCCCTCTGCAGCCTATCTTCAGCCGCAACAGCACGGGGATATCTGCTTTCCCAGAGAATCATCATCTCATGGTGCTCGGTCTCGGCAGAGCCTTGTTCTGAAAAGGCAAACGTCTGGCTCCTTCTCCCACAAGGAAGGTGCCAGCCTTGAAAGATCTTGCTGGTCTTCACCGTCCCTCTGCAGCCTATCCACAGGCACAACAGCACTGGGGATCTCTGCTTTCCCAGAGACTCAGCATGTCACGGTGCTTGTTCTCGGCAGAAACTTTTTCTGAAAAGGCAAACGTCTGGCTCCTTCTCCCACAAGGAAGGTGCCAGCCCGGAAAGATCTTGCTGGTCTTCACTATCCCTCCGCAGCCTATCTTTAGCCGTTACAGCACTGGGGATCTCTGCCTTCCCAGAGACTCAGCATCTCATGGTGCTCGTTCTCGGCATAGCCTTTTTCTGAAAAGGCAAACATCCGGCTCCTTCTCCCACAAGGAAGCTGCCAGCCCTGAAAGCTCTTGCAGGTCTTCACTATCCCTCTGCAGGCTATCTTTAGCCGCAACAGCACTGGGGATCTCTGCTTTCCCAGAGACTCAGCATGTCACGATGCTTGTTCTCGGCAGAAACTTTTTCTGAAAAGGCAAAAGTCTGGCTCCTTCTCCCACAAGGAAGGTGCCAGCCCTGAAAGATTTTGCTGGACTTCACTATCCTTCTGCAGCCTATCTTTAGCCGCAACAGCACTGGGGATCTCTGCTTTCCCAGAGACTCAGCATGTCACGGTGCTCGTTCTCGGCAGAAACGTTTTCTGAAAAGGCAAACGTCTGGCTCTTTCTCCCACAAGGAAGGTGCCAGCCCTGAAAGATCTTGCTGGTCTTCACTGTCCCCCTGCAGCCTATCCACAGGCACAACAGCACTGAGGTTCTCTGCTTTCCCAGAGACTCAGCATCTCATGGTGCTCGCTCTCCGCAGAAACTTTTTCTGAAAAGGCAAACGTCTGGCTCCTTCTCCCACAAGGAAGGTGCCAGCCGTGAAACATCTTGCTGGTCTTCACCGTCCCCCTGCAGCCTATCCACAGGCACAACACCACTGGGGTTCTCTGCTTTCCCAGAGACTCAGCATGTCACGGTGCTTGTTCTCGGCAGAGCCTTTTTCTGAAAAGGCAAACGTCTGTCCTTTTCTCCCACAAGGAAGCTGCCAGCCCTGAAAGCTCTTGAACGTCTGCACTATCCCTCTACAGCCTATCTTTAGCCGCAACAGCACTGGGGATCTCTGCTTTCCCAGAGACTCAGCATGTCACGGTACTCGTTCTCGGCAGAAACTTATTCTGAAAAGGCAAACATCAGGCTCCTTCTCCCACAAGGTAGGTGCCAGCCCTGAAAGATCTTGCTGGTCTTCACCATCCCCCTGCAGCCTATCTTTAGCCGCAACAGCACTGGGGATCTCTGGTTTCCCAGAGAATCAGCATCTCACGATGCTTGTTCTCGGCAAAAACTTTTTCTGAAAAGGCAAACGTCTGGCTCCTTCTCCCACAGGGAAGCTGCCAGCCCTGGAAGATCTTGCTGGTCTTCACCGTCCCCCTGCAGCCTATCCACAGGCACAACAGCACTGGGGATCTCTGCTTTCCCAAAGACTCAGCATCTCATGGTGCTCGCTCTCGGCAGAGCCTTTTTCTGAAAAGGCAAACGTCTGGCTCCTTCACCCACAAGGAAGGTACCAGGCCTGAAAGCTCTTCCAGGTCTTTACTATCCATCTGCAGCCTATCTTCAGACGCAACAGCACTGGGGATATCTGCTTTCCCAGAGAATCAGCATCTCATGGTGCTCGTTCTCGGCAAAGCCTTTTTCTGAAAAGGCAAACATGCGGCTCCTTCTCCCACAAGGAAGCTGCCAGCCCTGAAAGCTCTTGCAGGTCTTCACTATCCCTCTGCAGGCTATCTTTAGCCGCAACAGCACTGGGGATCTCTGCTTTCCCAGAGACTCAGCATGTCACGGTGCTCGCTCTCGGCAGAAACTTTTTCTGAAAAGGCAAACGTCTGGCTCCTTCTCCCACAAGGAAGGTGCCAGCCCGGAAAGATCTTGCTGGTCTTCACCATCCCCCTGCAGCCTATCCACAGGCACAACAGCACTGGGGATCTCTGCTTTCCCAGAGACTCAGCATCTCATGGTGCTCTCTCTCGGCAGAGCCGTTTTCTGAAAAGGCAAACGTCCGGCTCCTTCTCCCACAAGGAAGGTACCAGCCCTGAAAGATCTTGCTGGTATGCACTATCCCTCTGCAGCCTATCCACAGGCACAACAGCTTTGGGGATCTCTGCTTTCCCAGAGACTCAGCATGTCACGGTGCTCGCTCTCGGCAGAAGCTTTTTTCTGAAAAGGCAAACTTACGGCTCCTTCTCCCACAGGGAAGGTGCCAGCCCTGAAAACTAATGCAGTTTTTCACTATCCCTCTGCAGCCTATCCACAGGCACAACAGCTTTTGGGATCTCTGCTTTCCCAGAGACTCAGCATGTCACGGTGCTCGCTCTCGGCAGAAGCTTTTTTCTGAAAAGGCAAACTTACAGCTCCTTCTCCCACAAGGAAGCTGTCAGCCCTGAAAGCTAATGCAGGTCTTCACTATCCGCCTGCAGCCTATCCACAGGCACAACAGCATTGGGGATCTCTGCTTTCCCAGAGACTCAGCATGTCACGGTGCTCGTTCTCGGCAGAAGCTTTTTTCTGAAAAGGCAAACTTACGGCTCCTTCTCCCACAAGGAAGGTGGCAGGCCTGAAAGATCTTGCTGGTCTTCACTATCCCTCTGCAGCCTACCTTTAGCCGCAAGAACACTGGGGATCTCTGCTTTCCCAGAGACTCAGCATGTCACGGTGCTCGTTCTCGGCAGAAGCTTTTTTCTGAAAAGGCAAACTTACGGCTCCTTCTCCCACAAGGAAGGTGCCAGCCCTGAAAGATCTTGCTGGTCTTCAGTATCCCTCTCTTGCCTACCTTTAGCCGCAACAGCATTGGGGATCTCTGCTTTCCCAGATACTCAGCATGTCACAGTGCTCACTCTCGGCAGAGCCTTTTTCTGAAAAGGTAAACTTACGGCTCCTTCTCGCACAAGGAAGGTGCCAGCCCTGAAAGATATTGCTGGTCTTCACTATCCCTCTGCAGCCTATCCACAGGCACAACAGCACAGGGGATCTCTGCTGTCCCAGACACTTAGCATGTCACGGTGCTCGTTCTCGGCAGAAGCTTTTTTCTGAAAAGGCAAACTTACGGCTCCTTCTCCCACAAGGAAGGTGCCAGCCCTGAAAGATCTTGCTGGTCTTCACTATGCCTCTGCAGCCTATCATTAGCCGCAACAGCTTTGGGGATCTCTGCTTTCCCAGAGACTCAGCATGTCACGGTGCTCGTTCTCGGCAGAAGCTTTTTTCTGAAAAGGCAAACTTACGGCTCCGTCTCCCACAAGGAAGCTGCCAGACTGAAAGCTAATGCAGGTCTTCACTATCCCTCTGCAGCCTATCATTAGCCGCAACAGCATTGGGGATCTCTGCTTTCCCAGAGACTCAGCATGTCACGGTGCTTGTTCTCGGCAGAAGCTTTTTTCTGAAAAGGCAAACTTACGGCTCCTTCTCCCACAGGGAAGGTGCCAGCCCTGAAAGATCTTGCTGGTCTTCTCTCTCTCTGCAGGCTATCCACAGGCACAACAGCTCTGGGGATCTCTGCTTTCCCAGAGACTCAGCATGTCACGGTGCTCGTTATCGGCAGAAGATTTTTCTGAAAAGGCAAACGTCTGGCTCCTTCTCCCACAAGGAAGCTGCCAGCCCGGAAAGCTAATGCAGGTCTTCACTATCCGCCTGCTGCCTATCCACAGGCAAAACAGCACTGGGGATCTCTGCTTTCCCAGAGACTCAGCATGTCACAGTGCTCGTTCTCGGCAGAAGCTTTTTCTGAAAAGGCAAACGTCTGTCTCCTTCTCCCACAAGGAAGGTGCCAGCCCTGAAAGACCTTGCTGGTCTTCACTATCCCTCTGCAGCCTATCTTTAGCCGCAACAGCATTGGGGATCTCTGCTTTCCCAGAGACTCAGCATGTCACGGTGCTCGTTCTCGGCAGAAGCTTTTTTCTGAAAAGGCAAACTTACAGCTCCTTCTCCCACAAGGAAGCTCTCAGCCCGGAAAGCTAATGCAGGTCTTCACTATCCCTCTGCAGCCTATCCACAGGCACAACAGCACTGGGGATCTCTGCTTTCCCAGAGACTCAGCTTGTCACGGTGCTTGTTCTCGGCAGAAGCTTTTTTCTGAAAAGGCAAACTTACGGCTCCTTCTCCCACAAGGAAGGTGCCAGCCCAGAAAGATTTTGCTGTTCTTCTCTATCCCTCTGCAGCCTATCCACAGGCACAACAGCACTGGGGATCTCTGGTTTCCCAGAGACTCAGCATGTCACGGTGCTCGTTCTCGGCAGAAGCTTTTTCTGAGAAGGCAAACGTCTGGCTCCTTCTCCCACAGGGAAGGTGCCAGCCCTGAAAACTAATGCAGTTTTTCACTATCCCTCTGCAGCCTATCCACAGGCACAACAGCTTTGGGGATCTCTGCTTTCCCAGAGACTCAGCATGTCAAGGTGCCCGTTCTCGGCAGAAGCCTTTTTCTGAAAAGGCAAACGTCTGGCTCCTTCTCCCACAAGGAAGGTGCCAGCCCTGAAAGATCTTGCTGGTCTTCACTATCCCTCTGCAGCCTATCTTTAGCCGCAACAGCATTGGGGATCTCTGCTTTCCCAGAGACTCAGCATGTCACGGTGCTCGTTCTCGGCAGAAGCTTTTTTCTGAAAAGGCAAACTTACAGCTCCTTCTCCCACAAGGAAGCTGTCAGCCCGGAAAGCTAATGCAGGTCTTCACTATCCGCCTACTGCCTATCCACAGGCACAACAGCACTGGGGATCTCTGCTTTCCCAGAGACTCAGCATGTCACGGTGCTCGTTCTCGGCAGAAGCTTTTTTCTGAAAAGGCAAACTTACGGCTCCTTCTCCCACAGGGAAGGTGCCAGCCCTGAAAACTAATGCAGGTCTTCACTATCCCTCTGCAGCCTATCCACAGGCACAACAGCTTTGGGGATCTCTGCTTTCCCAGAGACTCAGCATGTCACGGTGCTCGCTCTCGGCAGAAGCTTTTTTCTGAAAAGGCAAACTTACGGCTCCTTCTCCCACAGGGAAGGTGCCAGCCCTGAAAACTAATGCAGTTTTTCACTATCCCTCTGCAGCCTATCCACAGGCACAACAGCTTTGGGGATCTCTGCTTTCCCAGAGACTCAGCATGTCACGGTGCTCGCTCTCGGCAGAAGCTTTTTTCTGAAAAGGCAAACTTACGGCTCCTTCTCCCACAGGGAAGGTGCCAGCCCTGAAAACTAATGCAGTTTTTCACTATCCCTCTGCAGCCTATCCACAGGCACAACAGCTTTGGGGATCTCTGCTTTCCCAGAGACTCAGCATGTCACGGTGCTCGTTCTCGGCAGAAGCTTTTTCTGAGAAGGCAAACGTCTGGCTCCTTCTCCCACAAGGAAGGTGCTAGCCCTGAAAGATCTTGCTGGTATGCACTATCCCTCTGCAGCCTATCCACAGGCACAACAGCTTTGGGGATCTCTGCTTTCCCAGAGACTCAGCATGTCACGGTGCTCGCTCTCGGCAGAAGCTTTTTTCTGAAAAGGCAAACTTACGGCTCCTTCTCCCACAGGGAAGGTGCCAGCCCTGAAAACTAATGCAGTTTTTCACTATCCCTCTGCAGCCTATCCACAGGCACAACAGCTTTGGGGATCTCTGCTTTCCCAGAGACTCAGCATGTCACGGTGCTCGCTCTCGGCAGAAGCTTTTTTCTGAAAAGGCAAACTTACGGCTCCTTCTCCCACAGGGAAGGTGCCAGCCCTGAAAACTAATGCAGTTTTTCACTATCCCTCTGCAGCCTATCCACAGGCACAACAGCTTTGGGGATCTCTGCTTTCCCAGAGACTCAGCATGTCACGGTGCTCGCTCTCGGCAGAAGCTTTTTTCTGAAAAGGCAAACTTACGGCTCCTTCTCCCACAGGGAAGGTGCCAGCCCTGAAAACTAATGCAGTTTTTCACTATCCCTCTGCAGCCTATCCACAGGCACAACAGCTTTGGGGATCTCTGCTTTCCCAGAGACTCAGCATGTCACGGTGCTCGTTCTCGGCAGAAGCTTTTTCTGAGAAGGCAAACGTCTGGCTCCTTCTCCCACAAGGAAGGTGCTAGCCCTGAAAGATCTTGCTGGTATGCACTATCCCTCTGCAGCCTATCCACAGGCACAACAGCTTTGGGGATCTCTGCTTTCCCAGAGACTCAGCATGTCACGGTGCTCGCTCTCGGCAGAAGCTTTTTTC
This sequence comes from Astur gentilis, assembly GCF_929443795.1. NCBI lineage: Eukaryota > Metazoa > Chordata > Aves > Accipitriformes > Accipitridae > Astur > Astur gentilis. Next base: position 55,075 of record NW_026061106.1, on the reverse strand, counting down.
TGAAAAGGCAAACTTACGGCTCCTTCTCCCACAGGGAAGGTGCCAGCCCTGAAAACTAATGCAGTTTTTCACTATCCCTCTGCAGCCTATCCACAGGCACAACAGCTTTGGGGATCTCTGCTTTCCCAGAGACTCAGCATGTCACGGTGCTCGCTCTCGGCAGAAGCTTTTTTCTGAAAAGGCAAACTTACGGCTCCTTCTCCCACAGGGAAGGTGCCAGCCCTGAAAACTAATGCAGTTTTTCACTATCCCTCTGCAGCCTATCCACAGGCACAACAGCTTTGGGGATCTCTGCTTTCCCAGAGACTCAGCATGTCACGGTGCTCGCTCTCGGCAGAAGCTTTTTTCTGAAAAGGCAAACTTACGGCTCCTTCTCCCACAGGGAAGGTGCCAGCCCTGAAAACTAATGCAGTTTTTCACTATCCCTCTGCAGCCTATCCACAGGCACAACAGCTTTGGGGATCTCTGCTTTCCCAGAGACTCAGCATGTCACGGTGCTCGCTCTCGGCAGAAGCTTTTTTCTGAAAAGGCAAACTTACGGCTCCTTCTCCCACAGGGAAGGTGCCAGCCCTGAAAACTAATGCAGTTTTTCACTATCCCTCTGCAGCCTATCCACAGGCACAACAGCTTTGGGGATCTCTGCTTTCCCAGAGACTCAGCATGTCACGGTGCTCGCTCTCGGCAGAAGCTTTTTTCTGAAAAGGCAAACTTACGGCTCCTTCTCCCACAGGGAAGGTGCCAGCCCTGAAAACTAATGCAGTTTTTCACTATCCCTCTGCAGCCTATCCACAGGCACAACAGCTTTGGGGATCTCTGCTTTCCCAGAGACTCAGCATGTCACGGTGCTCGTTCTCGGCAGAAGCTTTTTCTGAGAAGGCAAACGTCTGGCTCCTTCTCCCACAAGGAAGGTGCTAGCCCTGAAAGATCTTGCTGGTATGCACTATCCCTCTGCAGCCTATCCACAGGCACAACAGCTTTGGGGATCTCTGCTTTCCCAGAGACTCAGCATGTCACGGTGCTCGCTCTCGGCAGAAGCTTTTTTCTGAAAAGGCAAACTTACGGCTCCTTCTCCCACAGGGAAGGTGCCAGCCCTGAAAACTAATGCAGTTTTTCACTATCCCTCTGCAGCCTATCCACAGGCACAACAGCTTTGGGGATCTCTGCTTTCCCAGAGACTCAGCATGTCACGGTGCTCGCTCTCGGCAGAAGCTTTTTTCTGAAAAGGCAAACTTACGGCTCCTTCTCCCACAGGGAAGGTGCCAGCCCTGAAAACTAATGCAGTTTTTCACTATCCCTCTGCAGCCTATCCACAGGCACAACAGCTTTGGGGATCTCTGCTTTCCCAGAGACTCAGCATGTCACGGTGCTCGTTCTCGGCAGAAGCTTTTTCTGAAAAGGCAAACTTACGGCTCCTTCTCCCACAAGGAAGGTGCTAGCCCTGAAAGATCTTGCTGGTATGCACTATCCCTCTGCAGCCTGTCCACAGGCACAACAGCTTTGGGGATCTCTGCTTTCCCAGAGACTCAGCATGTCACGGTGCTCGCTCTCGGCAGAAGCTTTTTTCTGAAAAGGCAAACTTACGGCTCCTTCTCCCACAGGGAAGGTGCCAGCCCTGAAAACTAATGCAGGTCTTCACTATCCCTCTGCAGCCTATCCACAGGCACAACAGCTTTGGGGATCTCTGCTTTCCCAGAGACTCAGCATGTCACGGTGCTCGCTCTCGGCAGAAGCTTTTTTCTGAAAAGGCAAACTTACGGCTCCTTCTCCCACAGGGAAGGTGCCAGCCCTGAAAACTAATGCAGTTTTTCACTATCCCTCTGCAGCCTATCCACAGGCACAACAGCTTTGGGGATCTCTGCTTTCCCAGAGACTCAGCATGTCACGGTGCTCGCTCTCGGCAGAAGCTTTTTTCTGAAAAGGCAAACTTACGGCTCCTTCTCCCACAGGGAAGGTGCCAGCCCTGAAAACTAATGCAGTTTTTCACTATCCCTCTGCAGCCTATCCACAGGCACAACAGCTTTGGGGATCTCTGCTTTCCCAGAGACTCAGCATGTCACGGTGCTCGTTCTCGGCAGAAGCTTTTTCTGAGAAGGCAAACGTCTGGCTCCTTCTCCCACAAGGAAGGTGCTAGCCCTGAAAGATCTTGCTGGTATGCACTATCCCTCTGCAGCCTATCCACAGGCACAACAGCTTTGGGGATCTCTGCTTTCCCAGAGACTCAGCATGTCACGGTGCTCGCTCTCGGCAGAAGCTTTTTTCTGAAAAGGCAAACTTACGGCTCCTTCTCCCACAGGGAAGGTGCCAGCCCTGAAAACTAATGCAGTTTTTCACTATCCCTCTGCAGCCTATCCACAGGCACAACAGCTTTGGGGATCTCTGCTTTCCCAGAGACTCAGCATGTCACGGTGCTCGCTCTCGGCAGAAGCTTTTTTCTGAAAAGGCAAACTTACGGCTCCTTCTCCCACAGGGAAGGTGCCAGCCCTGAAAACTAATGCAGTTTTTCACTATCCCTCTGCAGCCTATCCACAGGCACAACAGCTTTTGGGATCTCTGCTTTCCCAGAGACTCAGCATGTCACGGTGCTCGCTCTCGGCAGAAGCTTTTTTCTGAAAAGGCAAACTTACGGCTCCTTCTCCCACAGGGAAGGTGCCAGCCCTGAAAACTAATGCAGTTTTTCACTATCCCTCTGCAGCCTATCCACAGGCACAACAGCTTTGGGGATCTCTGCTTTCCCAGAGACTCAGCATGTCACGGTGCTCGTTCTCGGCAGAAGCTTTTTCTGAGAAGGCAAACGTCTGGCTCCTTCTCCCACAAGGAAGGTGCTAGCCCTGAAAGATCTTGCTGGTATGCACTATCCCTCTGCAGCCTATCCACAGGCACAACAGCTTTGGGGATCTCTGCTTTCCCAGAGACTCAGCATGTCACGGTGCTCGCTCTCGGCAGAAGCTTTTTTCTGAAAAGGCAAACTTACGGCTCCTTCTCCCACAGGGAAGGTGCCAGCCCTGAAAACTAATGCAGTTTTTCACTATCCCTCTGCAGCCTATCCACAGGCACAACAGCTTTGGGGATCTCTGCTTTCCCAGAGACTCAGCATGTCACGGTGCTCGCTCTCGGCAGAAGCTTTTTTCTGAAAAGGCAAACTTACGGCTCCTTCTCCCACAGGGAAGGTGCCAGCCCTGAAAACTAATGCAGTTTTTCACTATCCCTCTGCAGCCTATCCACAGGCACAACAGCTTTGGGGATCTCTGCTTTCCCAGAGACTCAGCATGTCACGGTGCTCGCTCTCGGCAGAAGCTTTTTTCTGAAAAGGCAAACTTACGGCTCCTTCTCCAGCAAGGAAGGTGCCAGCCCTGAAAGATCTTGCTGGTATTCACTATCCCTCTGCAGCCTATCCACAGGCACAACAGCTTTTGGGATCTCTGCTTTCCCAGAGACTCAGCATGTCACGGTGCTCGCTCTCGGCAGAAGCTTTTTTCTGAAAAGGCAAACTTACGGCTCCTTCTCCCACAGGGAAGGTGCCAGCCCTGAAAACTAATGCAGTTTTTCACTATCCCTCTGCAGCCTATCCACAGGCACAACAGCTTTGGGGATCTCTGCTTTCCCAGAGACTCAGCATGTCACGGTGCTCGCTCTCGGCAGAAGCTTTTTTCTGAAAAGGCAAACTTACGGCTCCTTCTCCCACAGGGAAGGTGCCAGCCCTGAAAACTAATGCAGTTTTTCACTATCCCTCTGCAGCCTATCCACAGGCACAACAGCTTTGGGGATCTCTGCTTTCCCAGAGACTCAGCATGTCACGGTGCTCGTTCTCGGCAGAAGCTTTTTCTGAGAAGGCAAACGTCTGGCTCCTTCTCCCACAAGGAAGGTGCTAGCCCTGAAAGATCTTGCTGGTATGCACTATCCCTCTGCAGCCTATCCACAGGCACAACAGCTTTGGGGATCTCTGCTTTCCCAGAGACTCAGCATGTCACGGTGCTCGCTCTCGGCAGAAGCTTTTTTCTGAAAAGGCAAACTTACGGCTCCTCTCCCACAGGGAAGGTGCCAGCCCTGAAAACTAATGCAGTTTTTCACTATCCCTCTGCAGCCTATCCACAGGCACAACAGCTTTGGGGATCTCTGCTTTCCCAGAGACTCAGCATGTCACGGTGCTCGCTCTCGGCAGAAGCTTTTTTCTGAAAAAGAAAACTTTCGGCTCCTTCTCCCACAGGGAAGGTGCCAGCCCTGAAAACTAATGCAGTTTTTCACTATCCCTCTGCAGCCTATCCACAGGCACAACAGCTTTGGGGATCTCTGCTTTCCCAGAGACTCAGCATGTCACGGTGCTCGCTCTCGGCAGAAGCTTTTTTCTGAAAAGGCAAACTTACGGCTCCTTCTCCCACAGGGAAGGTGCCAGCCCTGAAAACTAATGCAGTTTTTCACTATCCCTCTGCAGCCTATCCACAGGCACAACAGCTTTGGGGATCTCTGCTTTCCCAGAGACTCAGCATGTCACGGTGCTCGTTCTCGGCAGAAGCTTTTTCTGAAAAGGCAAACTTACGGCTCCTTCTCCCACAAGGAAGGTGCTAGCCCTGAAAGATCTTGCTGGTATGCACTATCCCTCTGCAGCCTATCCACAGGCACAACAGCTTTGGGGATCTCTGCTTTCCCAGAGACTCAGCATGTCACGGTGCTCGCTCTCGGCAGAAGCTTTTTTCTGAAAAGGCAAACTTACGGCTCCTTCTCCCACAGGGAAGGTGCCAGCCCTGAAAACTAATGCAGTTTTTCACTATCCCTCTGCAGCCTATCCACAGGCACAACAGCTTTGGGGATCTCTGCTTTCCCAGAGACTCAGCATGTCACGGTGCTCGCTCTCGGCAGAAGCTTTTTTCTGAAAAGGCAAACTTACGGCTCCTTCTCCCACAGGGAAGGTGCCAGCCCTGAAAACTAATGCAGTTTTTCACTATCCCTCTGCAGCCTATCCACAGGCACAACAGCTTTGGGGATCTCTGCTTTCCCAGAGACTCAGCATGTCACGGTGCTCGCTCTCGGCAGAAGCTTTTTTCTGAAAAGGCAAACTTACGGCTCCTTCTCCCACAGGGAAGGTGCCAGCCCTGAAAACTAATGCAGTTTTTCACTATCCCTCTGCAGCCTATCCACAGGCACAACAGCTTTGGGGATCTCTGCTTTCCCAGAGACTCAGCATGTCACGGTGCTCGCTCTCGGCAGAAGCTTTTTTCTGAAAAGGCAAACTTACGGCTCCTTCTCCCACAAGGAAGGTGCCAGCCCTGAAAGATCTTGCTGGTATTCACTATCCCTCTGCAGCCTATCCACAGGCACAACAGCTTTGGGGATCTCTGCTTTCCCAGAGACTCAGCATGTCACGGTGCTCGCTCTCGGCAGAAGCTTTTTTCTGAAAAGGCAAACTTACGGCTCCTTCTCCCACAGGGAAGGTGCCAGCCCTGAAAACTAATGCAGTTTTTCACTATCCCTCTGCAGCCTATCCACAGGCACAACAGCTTTGGGGATCTCTGCTTTCCCAGAGACTCAGCATGTCACGGTGCTCGTTCTCGGCAGAAGCTTTTTCTGAGAAGGCAAACGTCTGGCTCCTTCTCCCACAAGGAAGGTGCTAGCCCTGAAAGATCTTGCTGGTATGCACTATCCCTCTGCAGCCTATCCACAGGCACAACAGCTTTGGGGATCTCTGCTTTCCCAGAGACTCAGCATGTCACGGTGCTCGCTCTCGGCAGAAGTTTTTTCTGAAAAGGCAAACTTACGGCTCCTTCTCCCACAGGGAAGGTGCCAGCCCTGAAAACTAATGCAGTTTTTCACTATCCCTCTGCAGCCTATCCACAGGCACAACAGCTTTTGGGATCTCTGCTTTCCCAGAGACTCAGCATGTCACGGTGCTCGCTCTCGGCAGAAGCTTTTTTCTGAAAAGGCAAACTTACGGCTCCTTCTCCCACAGGGAAGGTGCCAGCCCTGAAAACTAATGCAGTTTTTCACTATCCCTCTGCAGCCTATCCACAGGCACAACAGCTTTGGGGATCTCTGCTTTCCCAGAGACTCAGCATGTCACGGTGCTCGCTCTCGGCAGAAGCTTTTTTCTGAAAAGGCAAACTTACGGCTCCTTCTCCCACAAGGAAGGTGCCAGCCCTGAAAGATCTTGCTGGTATTCACTATCCCTCTGCAGCCTATCCACAGGCACAACAGCTTTTGGGATCTCTGCTTTCCCAGAGACTCAGCATGTCACGGTGCTCGCTCTCGGCAGAAGCTTTTTTCTGAAAAGGCAAACTTACGGCTCCTTCTCCCACAGGGAAGGTGCCAGCCCTGAAAACTAATGCAGTTTTTCACTATCCCTCTGCAGCCTATCCACAGGCACAACAGCTTTTGGGATCTCTGCTTTCCCAGAGACTCAGCATGTCACGGTGCTCGCTCTCGGCAGAAGCTTTTTTCTGAAAAGGCAAACTTACGGCTCCTTCTCCCACAGGGAAGGTGCCAGCCCTGAAAACTAATGCAGTTTTTCACTATCCCTCTGCAGCCTATCCACAGGCACAACAGCTTTGGGGATCTCTGCTTTCCCAGAGACTCAGCATGTCACGGTGCTCGCTCTCGGCAGAAGCTTTTTTCTGAAAAGGCAAACTTACGGCTCCTTCTCCCACAAGGAAGGTGCCAGCCCTGAAAGATCTTGCTGGTATTCACTATCCCTCTGCAGCCTATCCACAGGCACAACAGCTTTTGGGATCTCTGCTTTCCCAGAGACTCAGCATGTCACGGTGCTCGCTCTCGGCAGAAGCTTTTTTCTGAAAAGGCAAACTTACGGCTCCTTCTCCCACAGGGAAGGTGCCAGCCCTGAAAACTAATGCAGTTTTTCACTATCCCTCTGCAGCCTATCCACAGGCACAACAGCTTTGGGGATCTCTGCTTTCCCAGAGACTCAGCATGTCACGGTGCTCACTCTCGGCAGAGCCTTTTTCTGAAAAGGCAAACTTACGGCTCCTTCTCCCACAAGGAAGGTGCCAGCCCTGAAAGATCTTGCTGGTATTCACTATCCCTCTGCAGCCTATCCACAGGCACAACAGCTTTGGGGATCTCTGCTTTCCCAGAGACTCAGCATGTCACGGTGCTCGCTCTCGGCAGAAGCTTTTTTCTGAAAAGGCAAACTTACGGCTCCTTCTCCCACAGGGAAGGTGCCAGCCCTGAAAACTAATGCAGTTTTTCACTATCCCTCTGCAGCCTATCCACAGGCACAACAGCTTTGGGGATCTCTGCTTTCCCAGAGACTCAGCATGTCACGGTGCTCGCTCTCGGCAGAAGCTTTTTTCTGAAAAGGCAAACTTACGGCTCCTTCTCCCACAGGGAAGGTGCCAGCCCTGAAAACTAATGCAGTTTTTCACTATCCCTCTGCAGCCTATCCACAGGCACAACAGCTTTGGGGATCTCTGCTTTCCCAGAGACTCAGCATGTCACGGTGCTCGTTCTCGGCAGAAGCTTTTTCTGAAAAGGCAAACTTACGGCTCCTTCTCCCACAAGGAAGGTGCTAGCCCTGAAAGATCTTGCTGGTATGCACTATCCCTCTGCAGCCTATCCACAGGCACAACAGCTTTGGGGATCTCTGCTTTCCCAGAGACTCAGCATGTCACTGTGCTCGCTCTCGGCAGAAGCTTTTTTCTGAAAAGGCAAACTTACGGCTCCTTCTCCCACAGGGAAGGTGCCAGCCCTGAAAACTAATGCAGTTTTTCACTATCCCTCTGCAGCCTATCCACAGGCACAACAGCTTTGGGGATCTCTGCTTTCCCAGAGACTCAGCATGTCACGGTGCTCGCTCTCGGCAGAAGCTTTTTTCTGAAAAGGCAAACTTACGGCTCCTTCTCCCACAGGGAAGGTGCCAGCCCTGAAAACTAATGCAGTTTTTCACTATCCCTCTGCAGCCTATCCACAGGCACAACAGCTTTGGGGATCTCTGCTTTCCCAGAGACTCAGCATGTCACGGTGCTCGCTCTCGGCAGAAGCTTTTTTCTGAAAAGGCAAACTTACGGCTCCTTCTCCCACAGGGAAGGTGCCAGCCCTGAAAACTAATGCAGTTTTTCACTATCCCTCTGCAGCCTATCCACAGGCACAACAGCTTTGGGGATCTCTGCTTTCCCAGAGACTCAGCATGTCACGGTGCTCGTTCTCGGCAGAAGCTTTTTCTGAGAAGGCAAACGTCTGGCTCCTTCTCCCACAAGGAAGGTGCTAGCCCTGAAAGATCTTGCTGGTATGCACTATCCCTCTGCAGCCTATCCACAGGCACAACAGCTTTGGGGATCTCTGCTTTCCCAGAGACTCAGCATGTCACGGTGCTCGCTCTCGGCAGAAGCTTTTTTCTGAAAAGGCAAACTTACGGCTCCTTCTCCCACAAGGAAGGTGCCAGCCCTGAAAACTAATGCAGTTTTTCACTATCCCTCTGCAGCCTATCCACAGGCACAACAGCTTTGGGGATCTCTGCTTTCCCAGAGACTCAGCATGTCACGGTGCTCGCTCTCGGCAGAAGCTTTTTTCTGAAAAGGCAAACTTACGGCTCCTTCTCCCACAGGGAAGGTGCCAGCCCTGAAAACTAATGCAGTTTTTCACTATCCCTCTGCAGCCTATCCACAGGCACAACAGCTTTTGGGATCTCTGCTTTCCCAGAGACTCAGCATGTCACGGTGCTCGCTCTCGGCAGAAGCTTTTTTCTGAAAAGGCAAACTTACGGCTCCTTCTCCCACAGGGAAGGTGCCAGCCCTGAAAACTAATGCAGTTTTTCACTATCCCTCTGCAGCCTATCCACAGGCACAACAGCTTTGGGGATCTCTGCTTTCCCAGAGACTCAGCATGTCACGGTGCTCGCTCTCGGCAGAAGCTTTTTTCTGAAAAGGCAAACTTACGGCTCCTTCTCCCACAAGGAAGGTGCCAGCCCTGAAAGATCTTGCTGGTATTCACTATCCCTCTGCAGCCTATCCACAGGCACAACAGCTTTGGGGATCTCTGCTTTCCCAGAGACTCAGCATGTCACGGTGCTCGCTCTCGGCAGAAGCTTTTTTCTGAAAAGGCAAACTTACGGCTCCTTCTCCCACAGGGAAGGTGCCAGCCCTGAAAACTAATGCAGTTTTTCACTATCCCTCTGCAGCCTATCCACAGGCACAACAGCTTTGGGGATCTCTGCTTTCCCAGAGACTCAGCATGTCACGGTGCTCGTTCTCGGCAGAAGCTTTTTCTGAGAAGGCAAACGTCTGGCTCCTTCTCCCACAAGGAAGGTGCTAGCCCTGAAAGATCTTGCTGGTATGCACTATCCCTCTGCAGCCTATCCACAGGCACAACAGCTTTGGGGATCTCTGCTTTCCCAGAGACTCAGCATGTCACGGTGCTCGCTCTCGGCAGAAGCTTTTTTCTGAAAAGGCAAACTTACGGCTCCTTCTCCCACAGGGAAGGTGCCAGCCCTGAAAACTAATGCAGTTTTTCACTATCCCTCTGCAGCCTATCCACAGGCACAACAGCTTTGGGGATCTCTGCTTTCCCAGAGACTCAGCATGTCACGGTGCTCGCTCTCGGCAGAAGCTTTTTTCTGAAAAGGCAAACTTACGGCTCCTTCTCCCACAGGGAAGGTGCCAGCCCTGAAAACTAATGCAGTTTTTCACTATCCCTCTGCAGCCTATCCACAGGCACAACAGCTTTGGGGATCTCTGCTTTCCCAGAGACTCAGCATGTCACGGTGCTCGCTCTCGGCAGAAGCTTTTTTCTGAAAAGGCAAACTTACGGCTCCTTCTCCCACAAGGAAGGTGCCAGCCCTGAAAGATCTTGCTGGTATTCACTATCCCTCTGCAGCCTATCCACAGGCACAACAGCTTTTGGGATCTCTGCTTTCCCAGAGACTCAGCATGTCACGGTGCTCGCTCTCGGCAGAAGCTTTTTTCTGAAAAGGCAAACTTACGGCTCCTTCTCCCACAGGGAAGGTGCCAGCCCTGAAAACTAATGCAGTTTTTCACTATCCCTCTGCAGCCTATCCACAGGCACAACAGCTTTGGGGATCTCTGCTTTCCCAGAGACTCAGCATGTCACGGTGCTCGCTCTCGGCAGAAGCTTTTTTCTGAAAAGGCAAACTTACGGCTCCTTCTCCCACAGGGAAGGTGCCAGCCCTGAAAACTAATGCAGTTTTTCACTATCCCTCTGCAGCCTATCCACAGGCACAACAGCTTTGGGGATCTCTGCTTTCCCAGAGACTCAGCATGTCACGGTGCTCACTCTCGGCAGAGCCTTTTTCTGAAAAGGCAAACTTACGGCTCCTTCTCCCACAAGGAAGGTGCCAGCCCTGAAAGATCTTGCTGGTATTCACTATCCCTCTGCAGCCTATCCACAGGCACAACAGCTTTTGGGATCTCTGCTTTCCCAGAGACTCAGCATGTCACGGTGCTCGCTCTCGGCAGAAGCTTTTTTCTGAAAAGGCAAACTTACGGCTCCTTCTCCCACAGGGAAGGTGCCAGCCCTGAAAACTAATGCAGTTTTTCACTATCCCTCTGCAGCCTATCCACAGGCACAACAGCTTTGGGGATCTCTGCTTTCCCAGAGACTCAGCATGTCACGGTGCTCGTTCTCGGCAGAAGCTTTTTCTGAGAAGGCAAACGTCTGGCTCCTTCTCCCACAAGGAAGGTGCTAGCCCTGAAAGATCTTGCTGGTATTCACTATCCCTCTGCAGCCTATCCACAGGCACAACAGCTTTGGGGATCTCTGCTTTCCCAGAGACTCAGCATGTCACGGTGCTCGCTCTCGGCAGAAGCTTTTTTCTGAAAAGGCAAACTTACGGCTCCTCTCCCACAGGGAAGGTGCCAGCCCTGAAAACTAATGCAGTTTTTCACTATCCCTCTGCAGCCTATCCACAGGCACAACAGCTTTGGGGATCTCTGCTTTCCCAGAGACTCAGCATGTCACGGTGCTCGCTCTCGGCAGAAGCTTTTTTCTGAAAAAGAAAACTTTCGGCTCCTTCTCCCACAGGGAAGGTGCCAGCCCTGAAAACTAATGCAGTTTTTCACTATCCCTCTGCAGCCTATCCACAGGCACAACAGCTTTGGGGATCTCTGCTTTCCCAGAGACTCAGCATGTCACGGTGCTCGTTCTCGGCAGAAGCTTTTTCTGAAAAGGCAAACTTACGGCTCCTTCTCCCACAAGGAAGGTGCTAGCCCTGAAAGATCTTGCTGGTATGCACTATCCCTCTGCAGCCTATCCACAGGCACAACAGCTTTGGGGATCTCTGCTTTCCCAGAGACTCAGCATGTCACTGTGCTCGCTCTCGGCAGAAGCTTTTTTCTGAAAAGGCAAACTTACGGCTCCTTCTCCCACAGGGAAGGTGCCAGCCCTGAAAACTAATGCAGTTTTTCACTATCCCTCTGCAGCCTATCCACAGGCACAACAGCTTTGGGGATCTCTGCTTTCCCAGAGACTCAGCATGTCACGGTGCTCGCTCTCGGCAGAAGCTTTTTTCTGAAAAGGCAAACTTACGGCTCCTTCTCCCACAAGGAAGGTGCTAGCCCTGAAAACTAATGCAGTTTTTCACTATCCCTCTGCAGCCTATCCACAGGCACAACAGCTTTGGGGATCTCTGCTTTCCCAGAGACTCAGCATGTCACGGTGCTCGCTCTCGGCAGAAGCTTTTTTCTGAAAAGGCAAACTTACGGCTCCTTCTCCCACAGGGAAGGTGCCAGCCCTGAAAACTAATGCAGTTTTTCACTATCCCTCTGCAGCCTATCCACAGGCACAACAGCTTTGGGGATCTCTGCTTTCCCAGAGACTCAGCATGTCACGGTGCTCGTTCTCGGCAGAAGCTTTTTCTGAGAAGGCAAACGTCTGGCTCCTTCTCCCACAAGGAAGGTGCTAGCCCTGAAAGATCTTGCTGGTATGCACTATCCCTCTGCAGCCTATCCACAGGCACAACAGCTTTGGGGATCTCTGCTTTCCCAGAGACTCAGCATGTCACGGTGCTCGCTCTCGGCAGAAGCTTTTTTCTGAAAAGGCAAACTTACGGCTCCTTCTCCCACAGGGAAGGTGCCAGCCCTGAAAACTAATGCAGTTTTTCACTATCCCTCTGCAGCCTATCCACAGGCACAACAGCTTTGGGGATCTCTGCTTTCCCAGAGACTCAGCATGTCACGGTGCTCGCTCTCGGCAGAAGCTTTTTTCTGAAAAGGCAAACTTACGGCTCCTTCTCCCACAGGGAAGGTGCCAGCCCTGAAAACTAATGCAGTTTTTCACTATCCCTCTGCAGCCTATCCACAGGCACAACAGCTTTTGGGATCTCTGCTTTCCCAGAGACTCAGCATGTCACGGTGCTCGCTCTCGGCAGAAGCTTTTTTCTGAAAAGGCAAACTTACGGCTCCTTCTCCCACAGGGAAGGTGCCAGCCCTGAAAACTAATGCAGTTTTTCACTATCCCTCTGCAGCCTATCCACAGGCACAACAGCTTTGGGGATCTCTGCTTTCCCAGAGACTCAGCATGTCACGGTGCTCGCTCTCGGCAGAAGCTTTTTTCTGAAAAGGCAAACTTACGGCTCCTTCTCCCACAAGGAAGGTGCCAGCCCTGAAAGATCTTGCTGGTATTCACTATCCCTCTGCAGCCTATCCACAGGCACAACAGCTTTGGGGATCTCTGCTTTCCCAGAGACTCAGCATGTCACGGTGCTCGCTCTCGGCAGAAGCTTTTTTCTGAAAAGGCAAACTTACGGCTCCTTCTCCCACAGGGAAGGTGCCAGCCCTGAAAACTAATGCAGTTTTTCACTATCCCTCTGCAGCCTATCCACAGGCACAACAGCTTTGGGGATCTCTGCTTTCCCAGAGACTCAGCATGTCACGGTGCTCGTTCTCGGCAGAAGCTTTTTCTGAGAAGGCAAACGTCTGGCTCCTTCTCCCACAAGGAAGGTGCTAGCCCTGAAAGATCTTGCTGGTATGCACTATCCCTCTGCAGCCTATCCACAGGCACAACAGCTTTGGGGATCTCTGCTTTCCCAGAGACTCAGCATGTCACGGTGCTCGCTCTCGGCAGAAGCTTTTTTCTGAAAAGGCAAACTTACGGCTCCTTCTCCCACAGGGAAGGTGCCAGCCCTGAAAACTAATGCAGTTTTTCACTATCCCTCTGCAGCCTATCCACAGGCACAACAGCTTTTGGGATCTCTGCTTTCCCAGAGACTCAGCATGTCACGGTGCTCGCTCTCGGCAGAAGCTTTTTTCTGAAAAGGCAAACTTACGGCTCCTTCTCCCACAGGGAAGGTGCCAGCCCTGAAAACTAATGCAGTTTTTCACTATCCCTCTGCAGCCTATCCACAGGCACAACAGCTTTGGGGATCTCTGCTTTCCCAGAGACTCAGCATGTCACGGTGCTCGCTCTCGGCAGAAGCTTTTTTCTGAAAAGGCAAACTTACGGCTCCTTCTCCCACAAGGAAGGTGCCAGCCCTGAAAGATCTTGCTGGTATTCACTATCCCTCTGCAGCCTATCCACAGGCACAACAGCTTTTGGGATCTCTGCTTTCCCAGAGACTCAGCATGTCACGGTGCTCGCTCTCGGCAGAAGCTTTTTTCTGAAAAGGCAAACTTACGGCTCCTTCTCCCACAGGGAAGGTGCCAGCCCTGAAAACTAATGCAGTTTTTCACTATCCCTCTGCAGCCTATCCACAGGCACAACAGCTTTGGGGATCTCTGCTTTCCCAGAGACTCAGCATGTCACGGTGCTCGTTCTCGGCAGAAGCTTTTTCTGAGAAGGCAAACGTCTGGCTCCTTCTCCCACAAGGAAGGTGCTAGCCCTGAAAGATCTTGCTGGTATTCACTATCCCTCTGCAGCCTATCCACAGGCACAACAGCTTTGGGGATCTCTGCTTTCCCAGAGACTCAGCATGTCACGGTGCTCGCTCTCGGCAGAAGCTTTTTTCTGAAAAGGCAAACTTACGGCTCCTCTCCCACAGGGAAGGTGCCAGCCCTGAAAACTAATGCAGTTTTTCACTATCCCTCTGCAGCCTATCCACAGGCACAACAGCTTTGGGGATCTCTGCTTTCCCAGAGACTCAGCATGTCACGGTGCTCGCTCTCGGCAGAAGCTTTTTTCTGAAAAAGAAAACTTTCGGCTCCTTCTCCCACAGGGAAGGTGCCAGCCCTGAAAACTAATGCAGTTTTTCACTATCCCTCTGCAGCCTATCCACAGGCACAACAGCTTTGGGGATCTCTGCTTTCCCAGAGACTCAGCATGTCACGGTGCTCGCTCTCGGCAGAAGCTTTTTTCTGAAAAGGCAAACTTACGGCTCCTTCTCCCACAGGGAAGGTGCCAGCCCTGAAAACTAATGCAGTTTTTCACTATCCCTCTGCAGCCTATCCACAGGCACAACAGCTTTGGGGATCTCTGCTTTCCCAGAGACTCAGCATGTCACGGTGCTCGTTCTCGGCAGAAGCTTTTTCTGAAAAGGCAAACTTACGGCTCCTTCTCCCACAAGGAAGGTGCTAGCCCTGAAAGATCTTGCTGGTATGCACTATCCCTTGCAGCCTATCCACAGGCACAACAGCTTTGGGGATCTCTGCTTTCCCAGAGACTCAGCATGTCACGGTGCTCGCTCTCGGCAGAAGCTTTTTTCTGAAAAGGCAAACTTACGGCTCCTTCTCCCACAGGGAAGGTGCCAGCCCTGAAAACTAATGCAGTTTTTCACTATCCCTCTGCAGCCTATCCACAGGCACAACAGCTTTGGGGATCTCTGCTTTCCCAGAGACTCAGCATGTCACGGTGCGCGCTCTCGGCAGAAGCTTTTTTCTGAAAAGGCAAACTTACGGCTCCTTCTCCCACAGGGAAGGTGCCAGCCCTGAAAACTAATGCAGTTTTTCACTATCCCTCTGCAGCCTATCCACAGGCACAACAGCTTTGGGGATCTCTGCTTTCCCAGAGACTCAGCATGTCACGGTGCTCGCTCTCGGCAGAAGCTTTTTTCTGAAAAGGCAAACTTACGGCTCCTTCTCCCACAGGGAAGGTGCCAGCCCTGAAAACTAATGCAGTTTTTCACTATCCCTCTGCAGCCTATCCACAGGCACAACAGCTTTGGGGATCTCTGCTTTCCCAGAGACTCAGCATGTCACGGTGCTCGTTCTCGGCAGAAGCTTTTTCTGAGAAGGCAAACGTCTGGCTCCTTCTCCCACAAGGAAGGTGCTAGCCCTGAAAGATCTTGCTGGTATGCACTATCCCTCTGCAGCCTATCCACAGGCACAACAGCTTTGGGGATCTCTGCTTTCCCAGAGACTCAGCATGTCACGGTGCTCGCTCTCGGCAGAAGCTTTTTTCTGAAAAGGCAAACTTACGGCTCCTTCTCCCACAGGGAAGGTGCCAGCCCTGAAAACTAATGCAGTTTTTCACTATCCCTCTGCAGCCTATCCACAGGCACAACAGCTTTGGGGATCTCTGCTTTCCCAGAGACTCAGCATGTCACGGTGCTCGCTCTCGGCAGAAGCTTTTTTCTGAAAAGGCAAACTTACGGCTCCTTCTCCCACAGGGAAGGTGCCAGCCCTGAAAACTAATGCAGTTTTTCACTATCCCTCTGCAGCCTATCCACAGGCACAACAGCTTTTGGGATCTCTGCTTTCCCAGAGACTCAGCATGTCACGGTGCTCGCTCTCGGCAGAAGCTTTTTTCTGAAAAGGCAAACTTACGGCTCCTTCTCCCACAGGGAAGGTGCCAGCCCTGAAAACTAATGCAGTTTTTCACTATCCCTCTGCAGCCTATCCACAGGCACAACAGCTTTGGGGATCTCTGCTTTCCCAGAGACTCAGCATGTCACGGTGCTCGCTCTCGGCAGAAGCTTTTTTCTGAAAAGGCAAACTTACGGCTCCTTCTCCCACAGGGAAGGTGCCAGCCCTGAAAACTAATGCAGTTTTTCACTATCCCTCTGCAGCCTATCCACAGGCACAACAGCTTTTGGGATCTCTGCTTTCCCAGAGACTCAGCATGTCACGGTGCTCGCTCTCGGCAGAAGCTTTTTTCTGAAAATGCAAACTTACGGCTCCTTCTCCCACAGGGAAGGTGCCAGCCCTGAAAACTAATGCAGTTTTTCACTATCCCTCTGCAGCCTATCCACAGGCACAACAGCTTTGGGGATCTCTGCTTTCCCAGAGACTCAGCATGTCACGGTGCTCGCTCTCGGCAGAAGCTTTTTTCTGAAAAGGCAAACTTACGGCTCCTTCTCCCACAAGGAAGGTGCCAGCCCTGAAAGATCTTGCTGGTATTCACTATCCCTCTGCAGCCTATCCACAGGCACAACAGCTTTGGGGATCTCTGCTTTCCCAGAGACTCAGCATGTCACGGTGCTCGCTCTCGGCAGAAGCTTTTTTCTGAAAAGGCAAACTTACGGCTCCTTCTCCCACAGGGAAGGTGCCAGCCCTGAAAACTAATGCAGTTTTTCACTATCCCTCTGCAGCCTATCCACAGGCACAACAGCTTTGGGGATCTCTGCTTTCCCAGAGACTCAGCATGTCACGGTGCTCGTTCTCGGCAGAAGCTTTTTCTGAGAAGGCAAACGTCTGGCTCCTTCTCCCACAAGGAAGGTGCTAGCCCTGAAAGATCTTGCTGGTATGCACTATCCCTCTGCAGCCTATCCACAGGCACAACAGCTTTGGGGATCTCTGCTTTCCCAGAGACTCAGCATGTCACGGTGCTCGTTCTCGGCAGAAGCTTTTTCTGAGAAGGCAAACGTCTGGCTCCTTCTCCCACAAGGAAGGTGCTAGCCCTGAAAGATCTTGCTGGTATGCACTATCCCTCTGCAGCCTATCCACAGGCACAACAGCTTTGGGGATCTCTGCTTTCCCAGAGACTCAGCATGTCACGGTGCTCGCTCTCGGCAGAAGCTTTTTTCTGAAAAGGCAAACTTACGGCTCCTTCTCCCACAGGGAAGGTGCCAGCCCTGAAAACTAATGCAGTTTTTCACTATCCCTCTGCAGCCTATCCACAGGCACAACAGCTTTGGGGATCTCTGCTTTCCCAGAGACTCAGCATGTCACGGTGCTCGTTCTCGGCAGAAGCTTTTTCTGAGAAGGCAAACGTCTGGCTCCTTCTCCCACAAGGAAGGTGCTAGCCCTGAAAGATCTTGCTGGTATGCACTATCCCTCTGCAGCCTATCCACAGGCACAACAGCTTTGGGGATCTCTGCTTTCCCAGAGACTCAGCATGTCACGGTGCTCGCTCTCGGCAGAAGCTTTTTTCTGAAAAGGCAAACTTACGGCTCCTTCTCCCACAGGGAAGGTGCCAGCCCTGAAAACTAATGCAGTTTTTCACTATCCCTCTGCAGCCTATCCACAGGCACAACAGCTTTGGGGATCTCTGCTTTCCCAGAGACTCAGCATGTCACGGTGCTCGCTCTCGGCAGAAGCTTTTTTCTGAAAAGGCAAACTTACGGCTCCTTCTCCCACAGGGAAGGTGCCAGCCCTGAAAACTAATGCAGTTTTTCACTATCCCTCTGCAGCCTATCCACAGGCACAACAGCTTTGGGGATCTCTGCTTTCCCAGAGACTCAGCATGTCACGGTGCTCGCTCTCGGCAGAAGCTTTTTTCTGAAAAGGCAAACTTACGGCTCCTTCTCCCACAAGGAAGGTGCCAGCCCTGAAAGATCTTGCTGGTATTCACTATCCCTCTGCAGCCTATCCACAGGCACAACAGCTTTGGGGATCTCTGCTTTCCCAGAGACTCAGCATGTCACGGTGCTCGCTCTCGGCAGAAGCTTTTTTCTGAAAAGGCAAACTTACGGCTCCTTCTCCCACAGGGAAGGTGCCAGCCCTGAAAACTAATGCAGTTTTTCACTATCCCTCTGCAGCCTATCCACAGGCACAACAGCTTTGGGGATCTCTGCTTTCCCAGAGACTCAGCATGTCACGGTGCTCGTTCTCGGCAGAAGCTTTTTCTGAGAAGGCAAACGTCTGGCTCCTTCTCCCACAAGGAAGGTGCCAGCCCTGAAAGATCTTGCTGGTATGCACTATCCCTCTGCAGCCTATCCACAGGCACAACAGCTTTGGGGATCTCTGCTTTCCCAGAGACTCAGCATGTCACGGTGCTCGTTCTCGGCAGAAGCTTTTTCTGAGAAGGCAAACTTACGGCTCCTTCTCCCACAAGGAAGGTGCTAGCCCTGAAAGATCTTGCTGGTATGCACTATCCCTCTGCAGCCTATCCACAGGCACAACAGCTTTGGGGATCTCTGCTTTCCCAGAGACTCAGCATGTCACGGTGCTCGCTCTCGGCAGAAGCTTTTTTCTGAAAAGGCAAACTTACGGCTCCTTCTCCCACAGGGAAGGTGCCAGCCCTGAAAACTAATGCAGTTTTTCACTATCCCTCTGCAGCCTATCCACAGGCACAACAGCTTTTGGGATCTCTGCTTTCCCAGAGACTCAGCATGTCACGGTGCTCGCTCTCGGCAGAAGCTTTTTTCTGAAAAGGCAAACTTACGGCTCCTTCTCCCACAGGGAAGGTGCCAGCCCTGAAAACTAATGCAGTTTTTCACTATCCCTCTGCAGCCTATCCACAGGCACAACAGCTTTGGGGATCTCTGCTTTCCCAGAGACTCAGCATGTCACGGTGCTCGCTCTCGGCAGAAGCTTTTTTCTGAAAAGGCAAACTTACGGCTCCTTCTCCCACAAGGAAGGTGCCAGCCCTGAAAGATCTTGCTGGTATTCACTATCCCTCTGCAGCCTATCCACAGGCACAACAGCTTTTGGGATCTCTGCTTTCCCAGAGACTCAGCATGTCACGGTGCTCGCTCTCGGCAGAAGCTTTTTTCTGAAAAGGCAAACTTACGGCTCCTTCTCCCACAGGGAAGGTGCCAGCCCTGAAAACTAATGCAGTTTTTCACTATCCCTCTGCAGCCTATCCACAGGCACAACAGCTTTGGGGATCTCTGCTTTCCCAGAGACTCAGCATGTCACGGTGCTCGTTCTCGGCAGAAGCTTTTTCTGAGAAGGCAAACGTCTGGCTCCTTCTCCCACAAGGAAGGTGCTAGCCCTGAAAGATCTTGCTGGTATGCACTATCCCTCTGCAGCCTATCCACAGGCACAACAGCTTTGGGGATCTCTGCTTTCCCAGAGACTCAGCATGTCACGGTGCTCGCTCTCGGCAGAAGCTTTTTTCTGAAAAGGCAAACTTACGGCTCCTTCTCCCACAGGGAAGGTGCCAGCCCTGAAAACTAATGCAGTTTTTCACTATCCCTCTGCAGCCTATCCACAGGCACAACAGCTTTGGGGATCTCTGCTTTCCCAGAGACTCAGCATGTCACGGTGCTCGCTCTCGGCAGAAGCTTTTTTCTGAAAAGGCAAACTTACGGCTCCTTCTCCCACAAGGAAGGTGCCAGCCCTGAAAGATCTTGCTGGTATTCACTATCCCTCTGCAGCCTATCCACAGGCACAACAGCTTTTGGGATCTCTGCTTTCCCAGAGACTCAGCATGTCACGGTGCTCGCTCTCGGCAGAAGCTTTTTTCTGAAAAGGCAAACTTACGGCTCCTTCTCCCACAGGGAAGGTGCCAGCCCTGAAAACTAATGCAGTTTTTCACTATCCCTCTGCAGCCTATCCACAGGCACAACAGCTTTGGGGATCTCTGCTTTCCCAGAGACTCAGCATGTCACGGTGCTCGTTCTCGGCAGAAGCTTTTTCTGAGAAGGCAAACGTCTGGCTCCTTCTCCCACAAGGAAGGTGCTAGCCCTGAAAGATCTTGCTGGTATGCACTATCCCTCTGCAGCCTATCCACAGGCACAACAGCTTTGGGGATCTCTGCTTTCCCAGAGACTCAGCATGTCACGGTGCTCGCTCTCGGCAGAAGCTTTTTTCTGAAAAGGCAAACTTACGGCTCCTTCTCCCACAGGGAAGGTGCCAGCCCTGAAAACTAATGCAGTTTTTCACTATCCCTCTGCAGCCTATCCACAGGCACAACAGCTTTGGGGATCTCTGCTTTCCCAGAGACTCAGCATGTCACGGTGCTCGCTCTCGGCAGAAGCTTTTTTCTGAAAAGGCAAACTTACGGCTCCTTCTCCCACAGGGAAGGTGCCAGCCCTGAAAACTAATGCAGTTTTTCACTATCCCTCTGCAGCCTATCCACAGGCACAACAGCTTTGGGGATCTCTGCTTTCCCAGAGACTCAGCATGTCACGGTGCTCGCTCTCGGCAGAAGCTTTTTTCTGAAAAGGCAAACTTACGGCTCCTTCTCCCACAGGGAAGGTGCCAGCCCTGAAAACTAATGCAGTTTTTCACTATCCCTCTGCAGCCTATCCACAGGCACAACAGCTTTGGGGATCTCTGCTTTCCCAGAGACTCAGCATGTCACGGTGCTCGCTCTCGGCAGAAGCTTTTTTCTGAAAAGGCAAACTTACGGCTCCTTCTCCCACAGGGAAGGTGCCAGCCCTGAAAACTAATGCAGTTTTTCACTATCCCTCTGCAGCCTATCCACAGGCACAACAGCTTTGGGGATCTCTGCTTTCCCAGAGACTCAGCATGTCACGGTGCTCACTCTCGGCAGAGCCTTTTTCTGAAAAGGCAAACTTACGGCTCCTTCTCCCACAAGGAAGGTGCCAGCCCTGAAAGATCTTGCTGGTATTCACTATCCCTCTGCAGCCTATCCACAGGCACAACAGCTTTGGGGATCTCTGCTTTCCCAGAGACTCAGCATGTCACGGTGCTCGCTCTCGGCAGAAGCTTTTTTCTGAAAAGGCAAACTTACGGCTCCTTCTCCCACAGGGAAGGTGCCAGCCCTGAAAACTAATGCGGTTTTTCACTATCCCTCTGCAGCCTATCCACAGGCACAACAGCTTTGGGGATCTCTGCTTTCCCAGAGACTCAGCATGTCACGGTGCTCGTTCTCGGCAGAAGCTTTTTCTGAGAAGGCAAACGTCTGGCTCCTTCTCCCACAAGGAAGGTGCTAGCCCTGAAAGATCTTGCTGGTATGCACTATCCCTCTGCAGCCTATCCACAGGCACAACAGCTTTGGGGATCTCTGCTTTCCCAGAGACTCAGCATGTCACGGTGCTCGCTCTCGGCAGAAGCTTTTTTCTGAAAAGGCAAACTTACGGCTCCTTCTCCCACAGGGAAGGTGCCAGCCCTGAAAACTAATGCAGTTTTTCACTATCCCTCTGCAGCCTATCCACAGGCACAACAGCTTTGGGGATCTCTGCTTTCCCAGAGACTCAGCATGTCACGGTGCTCGCTCTCGGCAGAAGCTTTTTTCTGAAAAGGCAAACATCCGGCTCCTTCTCCCACAAGGAAGGTGCCAGCCCTGAAAGATCTTGCTGGTCTTCACCGTCCCCCTGCAGCCTATCCACGGGCACAACAGCACTGGGGATCTCTGCTTTCCCTGAGACTCAGCATGTCACGATGCTTGTTCTCGGCAGAAACTTTTTCTGAAAAGGCAAACATCCGGCTCCTTCTCCCACAAGGAAGGTGCCAGCCTTGAAAGATTTTGCTGGCCTTCACCGACCCCTGCAGCCTATCCACAGGCACAACAGCACTGGGGATCTCTGCTTTCCCAGAGACTCAGCATCTCATGGTGCTCGCTCTCGGCAGAGCCTTTTTCTGAAAAGGCAAACGTCCGGCTCCTTATCCCAGAAGGAAGGTGCCAGCCCTGAAAGATCTTGCAGGTCTTCACTATCCCTCTGCAGCCTATCTTTAGCCACAACAACACTGGGGATCTCTGCTTTCCCAGAGACTCAGCAACTCATGGTGCTCGTTCTCGGCAGAAACATTTTCTGAAAAAGCAAACGTCTGGCTCCTTCTCCCGCAAGGAAGGTGCCAGCCCTGAAAGATCTTGCAGGTCTTCACTATCCCCCTGCAGCCTATCTTTAGCCGCAACAGCACTGGGGATCTCTGCTTTCCCAGAGACTCAGCATGTCACGGTTCTTGTTTCGCGGCAGAAACGTTTTCTGAAAAGGCAAACGTCTGGCTCCTTCTCCCACAAGGAAGCTGCCAGCCCTGGAAGATCTTGCTGGTCTTCACCGTCCCCCTGCAGCCTATCCACAGGCACAACAGCACTGGGGATCTCTGCTTTCCCAGAGACTCAGCATCTCATGGTGATCGTTCTCGGCAGAAACGTTTTCTGAAAAGGCAAACATCACGCTCCTTCTCCCACAAGGAAACTGCCAGGCCTGAAAGCTCTTGCAGGTCTTCACTACCCCTCTGCAGCCTATGTTTAGCCGCAACAGCACTGGGGATCTCTGCTTTCCCAGAGACTCAGCATCTCATGGTGCTCGCTCTCGGCATAGCCTTTTTCGGAAAAGGCAAAAGTCTGGCTCCTTCTCCCACAAGGAAGCTGCCAGCCCTGAAAGATCTTGCTGGTCTTCACTGTCCTTCTGCAGCCTATCTTTAGCCGCAACAGCACTGGGGATCTCTGGTTTCCCAGAGACTCAGCATGTCACGGTGCTCGTTCTCGGCAGAAACGTTTTCTGAAAAGGCAAACGTCTGGCTCCTTCTCCCACAAGGAAGGTGCCAGCCCTGAAAGATCTTGCTGGTCCTCACCGTCCCCCTGCAGCCTATCTTTAGCCGCAACAGCACTGGGGATCTCTGCTTTCACAGAGACTCAGCATGTCACTGTGCTTGTTCTCGGCAGAAACTTTTTCTGAAAAGGCAAACGTCTGGCTCCTTCTCCCACAAGGAAGCTGCCAGCCCTGAAAGATCTTGCTGGTCTTCACCGTCCCCCTGCAGCCTATCCACAGGCACAACAGCACTGGGGATCTCTGCTTTCCCAGAGACTCAGCATCTCATGGTGCTCGCTCTCGGCAGAGCCTTTTTCTGAAAAGGCAAACGTCTGGCTCCTTCACCCACAAGGAAGGTACCAGGCCTGAAAGCTCTTGCAGGTCTTTACTATCCCTCTGCAACCTATCTTCAGCCGCAACATCACTGGGGATATCTGCTTTCCCAGAGAATCAGCATCTCATGGTGCTCGCTCTCGGCAGAAACATTTCTGAAAAGGCAAACGTCTGGCTCCTTCTCCCACAAGGAAGGGCCAGCCCTGAAAGATCTTGCTGGTCTTCACCGTCCCCCTGCAGCCTATCCACAGGCACAACAGCACTGGGGATCTCTGCTTTCCCAGAGATTCAGCATCTCATGCTGCTCGCTCTCGGCAGAGCCTTTTTCTGAAAAGGCAAACGTCTGGCCTTTTCTCCCACAAGGAAGGTGCCAGCCCTGAAAGATCTTGCTGGTCTTCACCGTCCCCCTGCAGCCTATCCACAGGCACAACAGCACTGGGGCTCTCTGCTTTCCCAGAGACTCAGCATGTCACGGTGCTTGTTCTCGGCAGAAACTTTTTCTGAAAAGGCAAACGTCTGGCCTTTTCTCCCACAAGGAAGCTGCCAGCCCTGAAAGCTCTTGAACGTCTGCACTATCCCTCTACAGCCTATCTTTAGCCGCAACAGCACTGGGGATCTCTGCTTTCCCAGAGACTCAGCAACTCATGGTGCTCGTTCTCGGCAAAGCCTTTTTCTGAAAAGGCAAACATCAGGCTCCTTCTCCCACAAGGAAGATGCCAGCCCTGAAAGCTCTTGCAGGTCTTCACTATCCCTCTGCAGCCTGTCCACAGTCACAACACCACTGGGGATATCTGCTTTCCCAGAGACTCAGCATCTCATGGTGCTCACTCTCGGCAGAGCCTTTTTCTGAAAAGGCAAAAGTCTGGCTCCTTCTCCCACAAGGAAGGTGCCAGCCCTGAAAGCTCTTGCAGGTCTTCAGTATCCCGCTGCAGCCTATCTTTAGCAGCAACATCACTGGGGATCTCTGCTTTCCCAGAGACTCAGCATGTCACGGTGCTCGTTCTCGGCAGAAACTTTTTCTGAAAAGACAAACGTCTGGCTCCTTCTCCCACAAGGAAGGTGCCAGCCTTGAAAGATCTTGCTGGTCTTCACCGTTCCCCTGCAGCCTATCCACAGGCACAACAGCACTGGGGATCTCTGCTTCCCAGAGATTCAGCATCTCATGCTGCTCGCTCTCGGCAGAGCCTTTTTCTGAAAAGGCAAACATCCGGCTCCTTCTCCCACAAGGAAGGTGCCAGCCCTGAAAGATCTTGCTGGTCTTCACCGTTCCCCTGCAGCCTATCTTTAGCCGCAACAGCACTGGGGATCTCTGCTTTCCCAGAGACTCAGCATGTCACGTTGCTCGTTCTCGGCAGAAACGTTTTCTGAAAAGGCAAACGCCTGGCTCCTTCTCCCACAAGGAAGGGCCAGCCCTGAAAGATCTTGCTGGTCTTCACCGTCCCCCTGCAGCCTATCCACAGGCACAACAGCACTGGGGATCTCTGCTTTCCCAGAGACTCAGCATGTCACGATGATTGTTCTCGGCAGAAACTTTTTCTGAAAAGGCAAACGTCTGGCTCCTTCTCCCACAAGGAAGCTGCCAGCCCTGAAAGATCTTGCTGGTCTTCACCGTCCCCCTGCAGCCTATCCACAGGCACAACAGCACTGGGGATCTCTGCTTTCCCAGAGACTCAGCATCTCATGGTGCTCGCTCTCGGCAGAGCCTTTTTCTGAAAAGGCAAACGTCCGGCTCCTTCTCCCACAAGGAAGGTACCAGGCCTGAAAGCTCTTGCAGGTCTTTACTATCCCTCTGCAGCCTATCTTCAGCCGCAACAGCACTGGGGATATCTGCTTTCCCAGAGAATCATCATCTCATGGTGCTCGGTCTCGGCAGAGCCTTGTTCTGAAAAGGCAAACGTCTGGCTCCTTCTCCCACAAGGAAGGTGCCAGCCTTGAAAGATCTTGCTGGTCTTCACCGTCCCTCTGCAGCCTATCCACAGGCACAACAGCACTGGGGATCTCTGCTTTCCCAGAGACTCAGCATGTCACGGTGCTTGTTCTCGGCAGAAACTTTTTCTGAAAGGGAAACGTCTGGCTCCTTCTCCCACAAGGAAGGTGCCAGCCCGGAAAGATCTTGCTGGTCTTCACTATCCCTCCGCAGCCTATCTTTAGCCGTTACAGCACTGGGGATCTCTGCCTTCCCAGAGACTCAGCATCTCATGGTGCTCGTTCTCGGCAAAGCCTTTTTCTGAAAAGGCAAACATCCGGCTCCTTCTCCCACAAGGAAGCTGCCAGCCCTGAAAGCTCTTGCAGGTCTTCACTATCCCTCTGCAGGCTATCTTTAGCCGCAACAGCACTGGGGATCTCTGCTTTCCCAGAGACTCAGCATGTCACGATGCTTGTTCTCGGCAGAAACTTTTTCTGAAAAGGCAAAAGTCTGGCTCCTTCTCCCACAAGGAAGGTGCCAGCCCTGAAAGATTTTGCTGGACTTCACTATCCTTCTGCAGCCTATCTTTAGCCGCAACAGCACTGGGGATCTCTGCTTTCCCAGAGACTCAGCATGTCACGGTGCTCGTTCTCGGCAGAAACGTTTTCTGAAAAGGCAAACGTCTGGCTCTTTCTCCCACAAGGAAGGTGCCAGCCCTGAAAGATCTTGCTGGTCTTCACTGTCCCCCTGCAGCCTATCCACAGGCACAACAGCACTGAGGTTCTCTGCTTTCCCAGAGACTCAGCATCTCATGGTGCTCGCTCTCCGCAGAAACTTTTTCTGAAAAGGCAAACGTCTGGCTCCTTCTCCCACAAGGAAGGTGCCAGCCGTGAAACATCTTGCTGGTCTTCACCGTCCCCCTGCAGCCTATCCACAGGCACAACACCACTGGGGTTCTCTGCTTTCCCAGAGACTCAGCATGTCACGGTGCTTGTTCTCGGCAGAGCCTTTTTCTGAAAAGGCAAACGTCTGTCCTTTTCTCCCACAAGGAAGCTGCCAGCCCTGAAAGCTCTTGAACGTCTGCACTATCCCTCTACAGCCTATCTTTAGCCGCAACAGCACTGGGGATCTCTGCTTTCCCAGAGACTCAGCATGTCACGGTACTCGTTCTCGGCAGAAACTTATTCTGAAAAGGCAAACATCAGGCTCCTTCTCCCACAAGGAAGGTGCCAGCCCTGAAAGATCTTGCTGGTCTTCACCATCCCCCTGCAGCCTATCTTTAGCCGCAACAGCACTGGGGATCTCTGGTTTCCCAGAGAATCAGCATCTCACGATGCTTGTTCTCGGCAAAAACTTTTTCTGAAAAGGCAAACGTCTGGCTCCTTCTCCCACAGGGAAGCTGCCAGCCCTGGAAGATCTTGCTGGTCTTCACCGTCCCCCTGCAGCCTATCCACAGGCACAACAGCACTGGGATCTCTGCTTTCCCAAAGACTCAGCATCTCATGGTGCTCGCTCTCGGCAGAGCCTTTTTCTGAAAAGGCAAACGTCTGGCTCCTTCACCCACAAGGAAGGTACCAGGCCTGAAAGCTCTTCCAGGTCTTTACTATCCATCTGCAGCCTATCTTCAGACGCAACAGCACTGGGGATATCTGCTTTCCCAGAGAATCAGCATCTCATGGTGCTCGTTCTCGGCAAAGCCTTTTTCTGAAAAGGCAAACATGCGGCTCCTTCTCCCACAAGGAAGCTGCCAGCCCTGAAAGCTCTTGCAGGTCTTCACTATCCCTCTGCAGGCTATCTTTAGCCGCAACAGCACTGGGGATCTCTGCTTTCCCAGAGACTCAGCATGTCACGGTGCTCGCTCTCGGCAGAAACTTTTTCTGAAAAGGCAAACGTCTGGCTCCTTCTCCCACAAGGAAGGTGCCAGCCCGGAAAGATCTTGCTGGTCTTCACCATCCCCCTGCAGCCTATCCACAGGCACAACAGCACTGGGGATCTCTGCTTTCCCAGAGACTCAGCATCTCATGGTGCTCTCTCTCGGCAGAGCCGTTTTCTGAAAAGGCAAACGTCCGGCTCCTTCTCCCACAAGGAAGGTACCAGCCCTGAAAGCTATTGCAGGTATTCACTATCCCACTGCAGCCTATCTTTAGCCGCAAGAGCACTGGGGATCTCTGCTTTCCCAGAGACTCAGCATGTCACGGTTCTTGTTTCGCGGCAGAAACGTTTTCTGAAAAGGCAAATGTCTGGCTCCTTCTCCCACAAGGAAGGTGCCAGCCTTGAAAGATCTTGCTGGTCTTCACTATCCCTCTGCAGCCTATCCACAGGCACAACAGCACTCGGGATCTCTGCTTTCCCAGACACTCAGCATCTCATGGTGCTCGCTCTCGGCAGAGCCTTTTTCTGAAAAGGCAAACGTCCGGCTCCTTCACCCACAAGTAAGGTACCAGGCCTGAAAGCTCTTGCAGGTCTTTACTATCCCCCTGCAGCCTATCTTTAGCCGCAACAGCACTGGGGATCTCTGCTTTCCCAGAGACTCAGCATGTCACGGTGCTTGTTCTCCGCAGACACTTTTCTGAAAAGGCAAACTTACTGCTCCTATTCCCCCAAGGAAGCTGCCAGCCCTGAAAGATCTCGCTGGTGTTCAATATCGGCCTGCAGCCTATCTTTAGCCGCAACAGCACTGAGTATCTCTGCTTTCCCAGAGACTCAGCATGTCACTGTGCTTGTTCTCGGCAGAAAAGTTTTATGAAAAGGCAAACGGCAGGATCCTTCTCCCACAAGGAAGGTGCCAGCCCTGAAAGATCTTGCTGGTCTTCACTATCCCTGTGCAGCCTATCCACAGGCACAACAGGACAGGGGATCTCTGCTTTCCCAGAGACTCAGCATGTCACGGTGCTCGCTCTCGGCAGAGCCTTTTTCTGAAAAGGCAAACTTACGGCTCCTTCTCCCACAAGGAAGCTGCCAGCCCTGAAACTTCTTCCTGGACTTCACCGTCCCCCTGCAGCCTATCTTTAGCCGCAACAGCACTGGGGATCTCTGCTTTCCCAGAGACTCAGCAAGTCACTGTGCTTGTTCTGGGCAGAAACGTTTTCTGAAAAGGCAAAAGGCCGGCTCCTTCTCCCACAAGCAAGCTGCCAGCCCTGAAACTTCTTCCTGGACTTCACCGTCCCCCTGCAGCCTATCTTTAGACGCAACTGCACTGAGGATCTCTGCTTTCCGAGAGATTCAGCATGTCACTGTGCTTGTTCTGGGCAGAAACGTTTTCTGAAAAGGCAAACTTAACGGCTCCTCCTCCCACAAGGAAGCTGCCAGCCCTGAAAGCTAATGCAGGTCTGCACTGTCCCCCTGCAGCCTATCTTTAGCCGCAACAGCACTGAGGATCTCTGCTTTCCCAGAGACTCAGCATGTCACGGTGCTTGTTCTCGGCAGAAACGTTTTTTGAAAAGGCAAACGTCTGGCTCCTTCTCCCACAAGGAAGCTGCCAGCACTGAAAGATCTCGCTGGTGTTCACCGTAACCCTGCAACCTATCTTTAGCCGCAACAGCACTGAGGGTCTCTGCTTTCCCAGAGACTCAGCATGTCACGGTGCTCGTTCTCGGCAGAAACTTTTTCTGAAAAAGCAAACGTCTGGCTCCTTGTCCAGCAAGGAAAGTGCCAGCCCTGAAAGATTTTGTGGTCTTCACCGCCCCCTGCAGCCTATCCACAGGCACAACAGAACTGGGGAACCTTTAGCCGCAGCAGCACTGGGGATCTCTGCTTTCCCAGAGACTCAGCATGTCACGGTGCTTCTTCTCCGCAGAAACTTTTTCTGAAAAGGCAAACTTACGGCTCCTTCTCCCACAAGGAAGCTGCCAGCCCTGAAAGCTAATACAGGTATTCACTATCCCCCTGCAGCCTATTTTTAGCCGCAAGAGCACTGGGGATCTCTGCTTTCCCAGAGACTCAGCATGTCACGGTGCTCGTTCTCGGCAGAAACTTTTTGTGAAGAGGCACACGTCTGGCTCCTTCTCCCACAAGGAAGGTGCCAGCCCTGAAAGATCCTGCTGGACTTCACCGTCCTCCTGCAGCCTATCCACAGGCACAACAGCTTTGGGGATCTCTGCTTTCCCAGAGACTCAGCATGTCACGGTGCTTGTTCTCGGCAGAAACTTTTTCTGAAAAGGCAAACGTCTTGCTCCTTCTACCACAAGGAAGGTGCCAGCTCTGAAAGCTAATGCAGGTATTCACTATCCCCCTGCAGCCTATCTTTAGCCGCAACAGCACTGAGGATCTCTGCTTTCCCAGAGACTCAGCATGTCACTGTGCTTGTTCTCGGCAGAAACGTTTTCTGAAAAGGCAAACTTACGGCTCCTTCTCCCACAAGGAAGGTGCCAGCCCTGAAAGATCTTGCTGGTCTTCACTATCCCTCTGCAGCCTATCCACAGGCACAACAGCACAGGGGATCTCTGCTTTCCCAGAGACTCAGCATGTCACGGTGCTCGCTCTCGGCAGAGCCTTTTTCTTAAAAGGCAAACGTCCGGATCCTCCTACCACAAGGAAGCTGCCAGCCCTGAAAACTAATGCAGGTATTCACTATCCCCCTGCAGCCTATCTTTAGCCGCAACAGCACTGGGGATCTCTGCTTTCCCAGAGAATCAGCATGTCGCGAAACAAGCACCGTGACATGCTGAATTTCTGGGAAAGCAGAGATCCCCAGTGCTGTTGTGGCTAAAGATAGGCTGCAGAGGGATAGTGAACACCAGCGAGGTCTTTCAGGTCTGACACCTTCCTTGTGGGAGAAGGAGCCGAAAGTTTGCCTTTTCAGAAAAAGGCTCTTTGGAGAGCGAGCACCATGAGATGCTCAGTCTCTGGGAAAACAGAGATCCCCAGTGTTGTTCTGCCTGTGGATAGGCTGCAGGGGGATGGTGAAGACCAGCGAGATCTTTCAAGGCTGGCAGATTCCTTATGGGAGAAGGAGCCGTAAGTTTGCCTTTTCAGAAAACGTTTCTGCCAACAACAAGCACAGTGACATGCTGAGTCTCTGGGAAAGCAGAGATCCCCAGTGCTGTTGCAGCTAAAGATAGGCTGCAGGGGGACGGTGAAGACCAGCAAGATCTTTCAGGGCTGGCAGCTTCCTTGTGGGAGAAGGAGCCAGATATTTGCCTTTTCAAAAAACGTTTCTGCCGCGAAACAAGAACCGTGACATGCTGAGTCTCTGGGAAAGCAGAGATCCCCAGTGCTGTTGCGGCTAAAGATAGGCTGCAGAGGGATAGTGAATACCTGCATTAGCTTTCAGGGCTGGCATCTTCCTTGTGGGAGAAGGAGCCGTAAGTTTGCCTTTTCAGAAAAAGGCTCTGCCGAGAACGAGCTGCGTCAGATGCTGAGTCTCTGGAAAAGCTGAGATGCCCAGCTCTGGTGTGCCTGTGCATAGGCTGCAGGGGGACGGTGAAGGCCAGCAAGATCTTTCAGGGCTGGCACCTTCCTTGTGGGAGAAGGAGCCAGACGTCTGCCTTTTCTGAAAAAGGCTCTGCCGAGAGCGAGCAGCATGAGATGCTGAGTCTCTGGGAAAACAGAGATCCCCAGTGCTGTGTGCCTGTGGATAGGCTGCAGGGGGACAGTGAAGACCAGTAAGATCTTTCAGTGCTGGCAGCTTCCTTGTGGGAGAAGGAGCCGTAAGTTTGCCTTTTCAGAAAAAAGCTTCTGCCGAGAACGAGCACCGTGACATGCTAAGTGTCTGGGACAGCAGAGATCCCCTGTGCTGTTGTGCCTGTGGATAGGCTGCAGAGGGATAGTGAAGACCAGCAATATCTTTCAGGGCTGGCACCTTCCTTGTGCGAGAAGGAGCCGTAAGTTTACCTTTTCAGAAAAAGGCTCTGCCGAGAGTGAGCACTGTGACATGCTGAGTATCTGGGAAAGCAGAGATCCCCAATGCTGTTGCGGCTAAAGATAGCCTGCAGAGGGATAGTGAAGACCTGCAAGAGCTTTCAGGGCTGGCACCTTCCTTGTGGGAGAAGGAGCCGTAAGTTTGCCTTTTCAGAAAAAGCTTCTGCCGAGAACGAGCACCGTGACATGCTGAGTCTCTGGGAAACCAGAGATCCCCAGTGCTGTTGTGCCTGTGGATAGGCTGCAGAGGGATAGTGAACACCAGCAAGATCTTTCAGGACTGGCAACTTCCTTGTGAGAGAAGCAGCCCTAAGTTTGCCTTTTCAGAAAAAGCTTCTGCTGAGAGCGAGCACCGTGACATGCTGAGTCTCCGAGAAAGCAAGGATCCCCAGTGCTTTTGTGCCTGTGGATAGGCTGCAGAGGGATAGAGAAGAACAGCAAAATCTTTCTGGGCTGGCACCTTCCTTGTGGGAGAAGGAGCCGTAAGTTTGCCTTTTCAGAAAAAAGCTTCTGCCGAGAACAAGCACCGTGACAAGCTGAGTCTCTGGGAAAGCAGAGATCCCCAGTGCTGTTGTGCCTGTGGATAGGCTGCAGAGGGATAGTGAAGACCTGCATTAGCTTTCCGGGCTGAGAGCTTCCTTGTGGGAGAAGGAGCTGTAAGTTTGCCTTTTCAGAAAAAAGCTTCTGCCGAGAACGAGCACCGTGACATGCTGAGTCTCTGGGAAAGCAGAGATCCACAGTGCTGTTGTGCCTGTGGATAGGCTGCAGGCGGATAGTGAAGACCTGCATTAGCTTTCAGTCTGGCAGCTTCCTTGTGGGAGAAGGAGCCAGACGTTTGCCTTTTCAGAAAAAGCTTCTGCCGAGAACGAGCACTGTGACATGCTGAGTCTCTGGGAAAGCAGAGATCCCCAATGCTGTTGCGGCTAAAGATAGGCTGCAGAGGGATAGTGAAGACCAGCAAGATCTTTCAGGGCTGGCACCTTCCTTGTGGTAGAAGGAGCCACACGTTTGCCTTTTCAGAAAAAGGCTTCTGCCGAGAACGGGCACCGTGACATGCTGAGTCTCTGGGAAAGCAGAGATCCCCAAAGCTGTTGTGCCTGTGGATAGGCTGCAGAGGGATAGTGAAAAACTGCATTAGTTTTCAGGGCTGGCACCTTCCTTGTGGGAGAAGGAGCCAGAGGATTGCCTTTTCAGAAAAAGCTTCTGCCGAGAGTGAGCACCGTGACATGCTGAGTCTCTGGGAAAGCAGAGATCCCCAGTGCTGTTGTGCCTGTGGATAGGCTGCAGAGGGATAGAGAAGAACAGCAAGATCTTTCAGGGCTGGCACCTTCCTTGTGGGAGAAG
This sequence comes from Astur gentilis, assembly GCF_929443795.1. NCBI lineage: Eukaryota > Metazoa > Chordata > Aves > Accipitriformes > Accipitridae > Astur > Astur gentilis. The sequence continues at coordinate 23,198 of NW_026061106.1, read as the reverse complement.
GAGCCGTAAGTTTGCCTTTTCAGAAAAAAGCTTCTGCCGAGAGCGAGCACCGTGACATGCTGAGTCCCTGGGAAAGCAGAGATCCCCAGTGCTGTTGTGCCTGTGGATAGGCTGCAGGCGGATAGTGAAGACCTGCATTAGCTTTCAGGGCTGACAGCTTCCTTGTGGGAGAAGGAGCCAGACGTTTGCCTTTTCAGAAAAAAGCTTCTGCCGAGAGCGAGCACCGTGACATGCTGAGTCTCTGGGAAAGCAGAGATCCCAAAAGCTGTTGTGCCTGTGGATAGGCTGCAGAGGGATAGTGAAAAACTGCATTAGTTTTCAGGGCTGGCACCTTCCCTGTGGGAGAAGGAGCCGTAAGTTTGCCTTTTCAGAAAAAAGCTTCTGCCGAGAGCGAGCACCGTGACATGCTGAGTCTCTGGGAAAGCAGAGATCCCCAAAGCTGTTGTGCCTGTGGATAGGCTGCAGAGGGATAGTGCATACCAGCAAGATCTTTCAGGGCTAGCACCTTCCTTGTGGGAGAAGGAGCCAGACGTTTGCCTTCTCAGAAAAAGCTTCTGCCGAGAACGAGCACCGTGACATGCTGAGTCTCTGGGAAAGCAGAGATCCCCAAAGCTGTTGTGCCTGTGGATAGGCTGCAGAGGGATTGTGAAAAACTGCATTAGTTTTCAGGGCTGGCACCTTCCCTGTGGGAGAAGGAGCCGTAAGTTTGCCTTTTCAGAAAAAAGCTTCTGCCGAGAGCGAGCACCGTGACATGCTGAGTCTCTGGGAAAGCAGAGATCCCCAATGCTGTTGCGGCTAAAGATAGGCTGCAGAGGGATAGTGAAGAACAGCAGGATCTTTCAGGGCTGGCACCTTACTTGTGGGAGAAGGAGCCGTAAGTTTGCCTTTTCAGAAAAGGCTTCTGCCGAGAACGAGCACCGTGACATGCTGAATCTCTGGGAAAGCAGAGATCCTCAGTGCTGTTGTGCCTGTGGATAGGCTGCAGGCGGATAGTGAAGACCTGCATTATTTTTCCGGGCGGGCACATTCCTTGGGGGAGAAGGAGCCAGACGTTTGCCTTTCAGAAAAAGCTTCTGCCGAGAACGGGCACCTTGACATGCTGAGTCTCTAGGAAAGCAGAGATCCCCAGTGCTGTTGTGCCTGTGTATAGGCTGCAGAGGGATTGTGAAGAATTACATTAGCTTTTTCTGAAAAGGCAAACGTCTGGAACCTTCTCCTGCAAGGCAAGTGCCAGGCCTGAAAGATTTTGTGGTCTTCACCTCCCCCTGCAGCCTATCCACAGGCACAACAGCACTGGGGATCCTTTAGCCGCAGCAGCACTGGGGATCTCTGCTTTCCCAGAGACTCAGCATGTCACGGTGCTCGTTCTCGGCAGAAGCTTTTTTCTGAAAAGGCAAACTTACAGCTCCTTCTCCCACAAGGAAGCTGTCAGCCCTGAAAGCTAATGCAGGTCTTCACTATCCGCCTGCAGCCTATCCACAGGCACAACAGCATTGGGGATCTCTGCTTTCCCAGGGACTCAGCATGTCACGGTGCTCACTCTCGGCAGAGCCTTTTTCTGAAAAGGCAAACTTACGGCTCCTTCTCCCACAAGGAAGGTGCCAGCCCTGAAAGATCTTGCTGGTATTCACTATCCCTCTGCAGCCTATCCACAGGCACAACAGCTTTTGGGATCTCTGCTTTCCCAGAGACTCAGCATGTCACGGTGCTCGCTCTCGGCAGAAGCTTTTTTCTGAAAAGGCAAACTTACGGCTCCTTCTCCCACAGGGAAGGTGCCAGCCCTGAAAACTAATGCAGTTTTTCACTATCCCTCTGCAGCCTATCCACAGGCACAACAGCTTTGGGGATCTCTGCTTTCCCAGAGACTCAGCATGTCACGGTGCTCGCTCTCGGCAGAAGCTTTTTCTGAAAAGGCAAACTTACGGCTCCTTCTCCCACAAGGAAGGTGCTAGCCCTGAAAGATCTTGCTGGTATGCACTATCCCTCTGCAGCCTATCCACAGGCACAACAGCTTTGGGGATCTCTGCTTTCCCAGAGACTCAGCATGTCACGGTGCTCGCTCTCGGCAGAAGCTTTTTTCTGAAAAGGCAAACTTACGGCTCCTTCTCCCACAGGGAAGGTGCCAGCCCTGAAAACTAATGCAGTTTTTCACTATCCCTCTGCAGCCTATCCACAGGCACAACAGCTTTGGGGATCTCTGCTTTCCCAGAGACTCAGCATGTCACGGTGCTCGCTCTCGGCAGAAGCTTTTTCTGAAAAGGCAAACTTACGGCTCCTTCTCCCACAAGGAAGGTGCTAGCCCTGAAAGATCTTGCTGGTATGCACTATCCCTCTGCAGCCTATCCACAGGCACAACAGCTTTGGGGATCTCTGCTTTCCCAGAGACTCAGCATGTCACGGTGCTCGCTCTCGGCAGAAGCTTTTTTCTGAAAAGGCAAACTTACGGCTCCTTCTCCCACAGGGAAGGTGCCAGCCCTGAAAACTAATGCAGTTTTTCACTATCCCTCTGCAGCCTATCCACAGGCACAACAGCTTTGGGGATCTCTGCTTTCCCAGAGACTCAGCATGTCACGGTGCTCGCTCTCGGCAGAAGCTTTTTTCTGAAAAGGCAAACTTACGGCTCCTTCTCCCACAGGGAAGGTGCCAGCCCTGAAAACTAATGCAGTTTTTCACTATCCCTCTGCAGCCTATCCACAGGCACAACAGCTTTGGGGATCTCTGCTTTCCCAGAGACTCAGCATGTCACGGTGCTCGCTCTCGGCAGAAGCTTTTTTCTGAAAAGGCAAACTTACGGCTCCTTCTCCCACAGGGAAGGTGCCAGCCCTGAAAACTAATGCAGTTTTTCACTATCCCTCTGCAGCCTATCCACAGGCACAACAGCTTTGGGGATCTCTGCTTTCCCAGAGACTCAGCATGTCACGGTGCTCGCTCTCGGCAGAAGCTTTTTTCTGAAAAGGCAAACTTACGGCTCCTTCTCCCACAGGGAAGGTGCCAGCCCTGAAAACTAATGCAGTTTTTCACTATCCCTCTGCAGCCTATCCACAGGCACAACAGCTTTGGGGATCTCTGCTTTCCCAGAGACTCAGCATGTCACGGTGCTCGCTCTCGGCAGAAGCTTTTTTCTGAAAAGGCAAACTTACGGCTCCTTCTCCCACAGGGAAGGTGCCAGCCCTGAAAACTAATGCAGTTTTTCACTATCCCTCTGCAGCCTATCCACAGGCACAACAGCTTTGGGGATCTCTGCTTTCCCAGAGACTCAGCATGTCACGGTGCTCGCTCTCGGCAGAAGCTTTTTCTGAGAAGGCAAACGTCTGGCTCCTTCTCCCACAAGGAAGGTGCCAGCCCTGAAAGATCTTGCTGGTATTCACTATCCCTCTGCAGCCTATCCACAGGCACAACAGCTTTTGGGATCTCTGCTTTCCCAGAGACTCAGCATGTCACGGTGCTCGCTCTCGGCAGAAGCTTTTTTCTGAAAAGGCAAACTTACGGCTCCTTCTCCCACAGGGAAGGTGCCAGCCCTGAAAACTAATGCAGTTTTTCACTATCCCTCTGCAGCCTATCCACAGGCACAACAGCTTTTGGGATCTCTGCTTTCCCAGAGACTCAGCATGTCACGGTGCTCGCTCTCGGCAGAAGCTTTTTTCTGAAAATGCAAACTTACGGCTCCTTCTCCCACAGGGAAGGTGCCAGCCCTGAAAACTAATGCAGTTTTTCACTATCCCTCTGCAGCCTATCCACAGGCACAACAGCTTTGGGGATCTCTGCTTTCCCAGAGACTCAGCATGTCACGGTGCTCGCTCTCGGCAGAAGCTTTTTTCTGAAAAGGCAAACTTACGGCTCCTTCTCCCACAGGGAAGGTGCCAGCCCTGAAAACTAATGCAGTTTTTCACTATCCCTCTGCAGCCTATCCACAGGCACAACAGCTTTGGGGATCTCTGCTTTCCCAGAGACTCAGCATGTCACGGTGGTCGCTCTCGGCAGAAGCTTTTTTCTGAAAAGGCAAACTTACGGCTCCTTCTCCCACAGGGAAGGTGCCAGCCCTGAAAACTAATGCAGTTTTTCACTATCCCTCTGCAGCCTATCCACAGGCACAACAGCTTTGGGGATCTCTGCTTTCCCAGAGACTCAGCATGTCACGGTGCTCGCTCTCGGCAGAAGCTTTTTTCTGAAAAAGAAAACTTTCGGCTCCTTCTCCCACAGGGAAGGTGCCAGCCCTGAAAACTAATGCAGTTTTTCACTATCCCTCTGCAGCCTATCCACAGGCACAACAGCTTTGGGGATCTCTGCTTTCCCAGAGACTCAGCATGTCACGGTGCTCGCTCTCGGCAGAAGCTTTTTCTGAGAAGGCAAACGTCTGGCTCCTTCTCCCACAAGGAAGGTGCCAGCCCTGAAAGATCTTGCTGGTATTCACTATCCCTCTGCAGCCTATCCACAGGCACAACAGCTTTTGGGATCTCTGCTTTCCCAGAGACTCAGCATGTCACGGTGCTCGCTCTCGGCAGAAGCTTTTTTCTGAAAAGGCAAACTTACGGCTCCTTCTCCCACAGGGAAGGTGCCAGCCCTGAAAACTAATGCAGTTTTTCACTATCCCTCTGCAGCCTATCCACAGGCACAACAGCTTTGGGGATCTCTGCTTTCCCAGAGACTCAGCATGTCACGGTGCTCGCTCTCGGCAGAAGCTTTTTTCTGAAAAGGCAAACTTACGGCTCCTTCTCCCACAGGGAAGGTGCCAGCCCTGAAAACTAATGCAGTTTTTCACTATCCCTCTGCAGCCTATCCACAGGCACAACAGCTTTGGGGATCTCTGCTTTCCCAGAGACTCAGCATGTCACGGTGCTCGCTCTCGGCAGAAGCTTTTTTCTGAAAAGGCAAACTTACGGCTCCTTCTCCCACAGGGAAGGTGCCAGCCCTGAAAACTAATGCAGTTTTTCACTATCCCTCTGCAGCCTATCCACAGGCACAACAGCTTTGGGGATCTCTGCTTTCCCAGAGACTCAGCATGTCACGGTGCTCGCTCTCGGCAGAAGCTTTTTTCTGAAAAAGAAAACTTTCGGCTCCTTCTCCCACAGGGAAGGTGCCAGCCCTGAAAACTAATGCAGTTTTTCACTATCCCTCTGCAGCCTATCCACAGGCACAACAGCTTTGGGGATCTCTGCTTTCCCAGAGACTCAGCATGTCACGGTGCTCGCTCTCGGCAGAAGCTTTTTTCTGAAAAGGCAAACTTACGGCTCCTTCTCCCACAGGGAAGGTGCCAGCCCTGAAAACTAATGCAGTTTTTCACTATCCCTCTGCAGCCTATCCACAGGCACAACAGCTTTGGGGATCTCTGCTTTCCCAGAGACTCAGCATGTCACGGTGCTCGCTCTCGGCAGAAGCTTTTTCTGAGAAGGCAAACTTACGGCTCCTTCTCCCACAAGGAAGGTGCTAGCCCTGAAAGATCTTGCTGGTATGCACTATCCCTCTGCAGCCTATCCACAGGCACAACAGCTTTGGGGATCTCTGCTTTCCCAGAGACTCAGCATGTCACGGTGCTCGCTCTCGGCAGAAGCTTTTTTCTGAAAAGGCAAACTTACGGCTCCTTCTCCCACAGGGAAGGTGCCAGCCCTGAAAACTAATGCAGTTTTTCACTATCCCTCTGCAGCCTATCCACAGGCACAACAGCTTTGGGGATCTCTGCTTTCCCAGAGACTCAGCATGTCACGGTGCTCGCTCTCGGCAGAAGCTTTTTTCTGAAAAGGCAAACTTACGGCTCCTTCTCCCACAGGGAAGGTGCCAGCCCTGAAAACTAATGCAGTTTTTCACTATCCCTCTGCAGCCTATCCACAGGCACAACAGCTTTGGGGATCTCTGCTTTCCCAGAGACTCAGCATGTCACGGTGCTCGCTCTCGGCAGAAGCTTTTTTCTGAAAAGGCAAACTTACGGCTCCTTCTCCCACAGGGAAGGTGCCAGCCCTGAAAACTAATGCAGTTTTTCACTATCCCTCTGCAGCCTATCCACAGGCACAACAGCTTTGGGGATCTCTGCTTTCCCAGAGACTCAGCATGTCACGGTGCTCGCTCTCGGCAGAAGCTTTTTTCTGAAAAGGCAAACTTACGGCTCCTTCTCCCACAGGGAAGGTGCCAGCCCTGAAAACTAATGCAGTTTTTCACTATCCCTCTGCAGCCTATCCACAGGCACAACAGCTTTGGGGATCTCTGCTTTCCCAGAGACTCAGCATGTCACGGTGCTCGCTCTCGGCAGAAGCTTTTTTCTGAAAAGGCAAACTTACGGCTCCTTCTCCCACAGGGAAGGTGCCAGCCCTGAAAACTAATGCAGTTTTTCACTATCCCTCTGCAGCCTATCCACAGGCACAACAGCTTTGGGGATCTCTGCTTTCCCAGAGACTCAGCATGTCACGGTGCTCGCTCTCGGCAGAAGCTTTTTTCTGAAAAGGCAAACTTACGGCTCCTTCTCCCACAGGGAAGGTGCCAGCCCTGAAAACTAATGCAGTTTTTCACTATCCCTCTGCAGCCTATCCACAGGCACAACAGCTTTGGGGATCTCTGCTTTCCCAGAGACTCAGCATGTCACGGTGCTCGCTCTCGGCAGAAGCTTTTTCTGAGAAGGCAAACGTCCGGCTCCTTCTCCCACAAGGAAGGTGCCAGCCCTGAAAGATCTTGCTGGTATTCACTATCCCTCTGCAGCCTATCCACAGGCACAACAGCTTTTGGGATCTCTGCTTTCCCAGAGACTCAGCATGTCACGGTGCTCGCTCTCGGCAGAAGCTTTTTTCTGAAAAGGCAAACTTACGGCTCCTTCTCCCACAGGGAAGGTGCCAGCCCTGAAAACTAATGCAGTTTTTCACTATCCCTCTGCAGCCTATCCACAGGCACAACAGCTTTTGGGATCTCTGCTTTCCCAGAGACTCAGCATGTCACGGTGCTCGCTCTCGGCAGAAGCTTTTTTCTTAAAATGCAAACTTACGGCTCCTTCTCCCACAGGGAAGGTGCCAGCCCTGAAAAATATGCAGTTTTTCACTATCCCTCTGCAGCCTATCCACAGGCACAACAGCTTTGGGGATCTCTGCTTTCCCAGAGACTCAGCATGTCACGGTGCTCGCTCTCGGCAGAAGCTTTTTTCTGAAAAGGCAAACTTACGGCTCCTTCTCCCACAGGGAAGGTGCCAGCCCTGAAAACTAATGCAGTTTTTCACTATCCCTCTGCAGCCTATCCACAGGCACAACAGCTTTGGGGATCTCTGCTTTCCCAGAGACTCAGCATGTCACGGTGCTCGTTCTCGGCAGAAGCTTTTTCTGAGAAGGCAAACGTCTGGCTCCTTCTCCCACAAGGAAGGTGCTAGCCCTGAAAGATCTTGCTGGTATGCACTATCCCTCTGCAGCCTATCCACAGGCACAACAGCTTTGGGGATCTCTGCTTTCCCAGAGACTCAGCATGTCACGGTGCTCGTTCTCGGCAGAAGCTTTTTCTGAGAAGGCAAACGTCTGGCTCCTTCTCCCACAAGGAAGGTGCTAGCCCTGAAAGATCTTGCTGGTATGCACTATCCCTCTGCAGCCTATCCACAGGCACAACAGCTTTTGGGATCTCTGCTTTCCCAGAGACTCAGCATGTCACGGTGCTCGCTCTCGGCAGAAGCTTTTTTCTGAAAAGGCAAACTTACGGCTCCTTCTCCCACAGGGAAGGTGCCAGCCCTGAAAACTAATGCAGTTTTTCACTATCCCTCTGCAGCCTATCCACAGGCACAACAGCTTTGGGGATCTCTGCTTTCCCAGAGACTCAGCATGTCACGGTGCTCGTTCTCGGCAGAAGCTTTTTCTGAGAAGGCAAACGTCTGGCTCCTTCTCCCACAAGGAAGGTGCTAGCCCTGAAAGATCTTGCTGGTATGCACTATCCCTCTGCAGCCTATCCACAGGCACAACAGCTTTGGGGATCTCTGCTTTCCCAGAGACTCAGCATGTCACGGTGCTCGCTCTCGGCAGAAGCTTTTTTCTGAAAAGGCAAACTTACGGCTCCTTCTCCCACAGGGAAGGTGCCAGCCCTGAAAACTAATGCAGTTTTTCACTATCCCTCTGCAGCCTATCCACAGGCACAACAGCTTTGGGGATCTCTGCTTTCCCAGAGACTCAGCATGTCACGGTGCTCGTTCTCGGCAGAAGCTTTTTCTGAGAAGGCAAACGTCTGGCTCCTTCTCCCACAAGGAAGGTGCTAGCCCTGAAAGATCTTGCTGGTATGCACTATCCCTCTGCAGCCTATCCACAGGCACAACAGCTTTGGGGATCTCTGCTTTCCCAGAGACTCAGCATGTCACGGTGCTCGTTCTCGGCAGAAGCTTTTTCTGAGAAGGCAAACGTCTGGCTCCTTCTCCCACAAGGAAGGTGCTAGCCCTGAAAGATCTTGCTGGTATGCACTATCCCTCTGCAGCCTATCCACAGGCACAACAGCTTTTGGGATCTCTGCTTTCCCAGAGACTCAGCATGTCACGGTGCTCGCTCTCGGCAGAAGCTTTTTTCTGAAAAGGCAAACTTACGGCTCCTTCTCCCACAGGGAAGGTGCCAGCCCTGAAAACTAATGCAGTTTTTCACTATCCCTCTGCAGCCTATCCACAGGCACAACAGCTTTGGGGATCTCTGCTTTCCCAGAGACTCAGCATGTCACGGTGCTCGTTCTCGGCAGAAGCTTTTTCTGAGAAGGCAAACGTCTGGCTCCTTCTCCCACAAGGAAGGTGCTAGCCCTGAAAGATCTTGCTGGTAAGCACTATCCCTCTGCAGCCTATCCACAGGCACAACAGCTTTTGGGATCTCTGCTTTCCCAGAGACTCAGCATGTCACGGTGCTCGCTCTCGGCAGAAGCTTTTTTCTGAAAAGGCAAACTTACGGCTCCTTCTCCCACAGGGAAGGTGCCAGCCCTGAAAACTAATGCAGTTTTTCACTATCCCTCTGCAGCCTATCCACAGGCACAACAGCTTTTGGGATCTCTGCTTTCCCAGAGACTCAGCATGTCACGGTGCTCGCTCTCGGCAGAAGCTTTTTTCTGAAAAGGCAAACTTACGGCTCCTTCTCCCACAGGGAAGGTGCCAGCCCTGAAAACTAATGCAGTTTTTCACTATCCCTCTGCAGCCTATCCACAGGCACAACAGCTTTGGGGATCTCTGCTTTCCCAGAGACTCAGCATGTCACGGTGCTCGCTCTCGGCAGAAGCTTTTTTCTGAAAAGGCAAACTTACGGCTCCTTCTCCCACAAGGAAGGTGCCAGCCCTGAAAGATTCTTGCTGGTATTCACTATCCCTCTGCAGCCTATCCACAGGCACAACAGCTTTTGGGATCTCTGCTTTCCCAGAGACTCAGCATGTCACGGTGCTCGCTTTCGGCAGAAGCTTTTTTCTGAAAAGGCAAACTTACGGCTCCTTCTCCCACAGGGAAGGTGCCAGCCCTGAAAACTAATGCAGTTTTTCACTATCCCTCTGCAGCCTATCCACAGGCACAACAGCTTTGGGGATCTCTGCTTTCCCAGAGACTCAGCATGTCACGGTGCTCGTTCTCGGCAGAAGCTTTTTCTGAGAAGGCAAACGTCTGGCTCCTTCTCCCACAAGGAAGGTGCTAGCCCTGAAAGATCTTGCTGGTATGCACTATCCCTCTGCAGCCTATCCACAGGCACAACAGCTTTGGGGATCTCTGCTTTCCCAGAGACTCAGCATGTCACGGTGCTCGCTCTCGGCAGAAGCTTTTTTCTGAAAAGGCAAACTTACGGCTCCTTCTCCCACAGGGAAGGTGCCAGCCCTGAAAACTAATGCAGTTTTTCACTATCCCTCTGCAGCCTATCCACAGGCACAACAGCTTTTGGGATCTCTGCTTTCCCAGAGACTCAGCATGTCACGGTGCTCGCTCTCGGCAGAAGCTTTTTTCTGAAAAGGCAAACTTACGGCTCCTTCTCCCACAAGGAAGGTGCCAGCCCTGAAAGATCTTGCTGGTATTCACTATCCCTCTGCAGCCTATCCACAGGCACAACAGCTTTGGGGATCTCTGCTTTCTCAGAGACTCAGCATGTCACGGTGCTCGCTCTCGGCAGAAGCTTTTTTCTGAGAAGGCAAACTTACGGCTCCTTCTCCCACAAGGAAGGTGCCAGCCCTGAAAGATCTTGCTGGTATTCACTATCCCTCTGCAGCCTATCCACAGGCACAACAGCTTTGGGGATCTCTGCTTTCTCAGAGACTCAGCATGTCACGGTGCTCGCTCTCGGCAGAAGCTTTTTTCTGAAAAGGCAAACTTACGGCTCCTTCTCCCACAGGGAAGGTGCCAGCCCTGAAAACTAATGCAGTTTTTCACTATCCCTCTGCAGCCTATCCACAGGCACAACAGCTTTGGGGATCTCTGCTTTCCCAGAGACTCAGCATGTCACGGTGCTCGTTCTCGGCAGAAGCTTTTTCTGAGAAGGCAAACGTCTGGCTCCTTCTCCCACAAGGAAGGTGCTAGCCCTGAAAGATCTTGCTGGTATGCACTATCCCTCTGCAGCCTATCCACAGGCACAACAGCTTTGGGGATCTCTGCTTTCCCAGAGACTCAGCATGTCACGGTGCTCGCTCTCGGCAGAAGCTTTTTTCTGAAAAGGCAAACTTACGGCTCCTTCTCCCACAGGGAAGGTGCCAGCCCTGAAAACTAATGCAGTTTTTCACTATCCCTCTGCAGCCTATCCACAGGCACAACAGCTTTGGGGATCTCTGCTTTCCCAGAGACTCAGCATGTCACGGTGCTCGCTCTCGGCAGAAGCTTTTTTCTGAAAAAGAAAACTTTCGGCTCCTTCTCCCACAGGGAAGGTGCCAGCCCTGAAAACTAATGCAGTTTTTCACTATCCCTCTGCAGCCTATCCACAGGCACAACAGCTTTGGGGATCTCTGCTTTCCCAGAGACTCAGCATGTCACGGTGCTCGCTCTCGGCAGAAGCTTTTTTCTGAAAAGGCAAACTTACGGCTCCTTCTCCCACAGGGAAGGTGCCAGCCCTGAAAACTAATGCAGTTTTTCACTATCCCTCTGCAGCCTATCCACAGGCACAACAGCTTTGGGGATCTCTGCTTTCCCAGAGACTCAGCATGTCACGGTGCTCGTTCTCGGCAGAAGCTTTTTCTGAGAAGGCAAACGTCTGGCTCCTTCTCCCACAAGGAAGGTGCTAGCCCTGAAAGATCTTGCTGGTATGCACTATCCCTCTGCAGCCTATCCACAGGCACAACAGCTTTTGGGATCTCTGCTTTCCCAGAGACTCAGCATGTCACGGTGCTCGCTCTCGGCAGAAGCTTTTTTCTGAAAAGGCAAACTTACGGCTCCTTCTCCCACAGGGAAGGTGCCAGCCCTGAAAACTAATGCAGTTTTTCACTATCCCTCTGCAGCCTATCCACAGGCACAACAGCTTTGGGGATCTCTGCTTTCCCAGAGACTCAGCATGTCACGGTGCTCGCTCTCGGCAGAAGCTTTTTTCTGAAAAGGCAAACTTACGGCTCCTTCTCCCACAGGGAAGGTGCCAGCCCTGAAAACTAATGCAGTTTTTCACTATCCCTCTGCAGCCTATCCACAGGCACAACAGCTTTGGGGATCTCTGCTTTCCCAGAGACTCAGCATGTCACGGTGCTCGCTCTCGGCAGAAGCTTTTTTCTGAAAAGGCAAACTTACGGCTCCTTCTCCCACAAGGAAGGTGCCAGCCCTGAAAGATTCTTGCTGGTATTCACTATCCCTCTGCAGCCTATCCACAGGCACAACAGCTTTTGGGATCTCTGCTTTCCCAGAGACTCAGCATGTCACGGTGCTCGCTTTCGGCAGAAGCTTTTTTCTGAAAAGGCAAACTTACGGCTCCTTCTCCCACAGGGAAGGTGCCAGCCCTGAAAACTAATGCAGTTTTTCACTATCCCTCTGCAGCCTATCCACAGGCACAACAGCTTTGGGGATCTCTGCTTTCCCAGAGACTCAGCATGTCACGGTGCTCGTTCTCGGCAGAAGCTTTTTCTGAGAAGGCAAACGTCTGGCTCCTTCTCCCACAAGGAAGGTGCTAGCCCTGAAAGATCTTGCTGGTATGCACTATCCCTCTGCAGCCTATCCACAGGCACAACAGCTTTGGGGATCTCTGCTTTCCCAGAGACTCAGCATGTCACGGTGCTCGCTCTCGGCAGAAGCTTTTTTCTGAAAAGGCAAACTTACGGCTCCTTCTCCCACAGGGAAGGTGCCAGCCCTGAAAACTAATGCAGTTTTTCACTATCCCTCTGCAGCCTATCCACAGGCACAACAGCTTTTGGGATCTCTGCTTTCCCAGAGACTCAGCATGTCACGGTGCTCGCTCTCGGCAGAAGCTTTTTTCTGAAAAGGCAAACTTACGGCTCCTTCTCCCACAGGGAAGGTGCCAGCCCTGAAAACTAATGCAGTTTTTCACTATCCCTCTGCAGCCTGTCCACAGGCACAACAGCTTTGGGGATCTCTGCTTTCCCAGAGACTCAGCATGTCACGGTGCTCGCTCTCGGCAGAAGCTTTTTTCTGAAAAGGCAAACTTACGGCTCCTTCTCCCACAGGGAAGGTGCCAGCCCTGAAAACTAATGCAGTTTTTCACTATCCCTCTGCAGCCTATCCACAGGCACAACAGCTTTGGGGATCTCTGCTTTCCCAGAGACTCAGCATGTCACGGTGCTCGCTCTCGGCAGAAGCTTTTTTCTGAAAAGGCAAACTTACGGCTCCTTCTCCCACAGGGAAGGTGCCAGCCCTGAAAACTAATGCAGTTTTTCACTATCCCTCTGCAGCCTATCCACAGGCACAACAGCTTTGGGGATCTCTGCTTTCCCAGAGACTCAGCATGTCACGGTGCTCGCTCTCGGCAGAAGCTTTTTTCTGAAAAGGCAAACTTACGGCTCCTTCTCCCACAGGGAAGGTGCCAGCCCTGAAAACTAATGCAGTTTTTCACTATCCCTCTGCAGCCTATCCACAGGCACAACAGCTTTGGGGATCTCTGCTTTCCCAGAGACTCAGCATGTCACGGTGCTCGCTCTCGGCAGAAGCTTTTTTCTGAAAAGGCAAACTTACGGCTCCTTCTCCCACAAGGAAGGTGCCAGCCCTGAAAGATCTTGCTGGTATTCACTATCCCTCTGCAGCCTATCCACAGGCACAACAGCTTTGGGGATCTCTGCTTTCCCAGAGACTCAGCATGTCACGGTGCTCGCTCTCGGCAGAAGCTTTTTTCTGAAAAGGCAAACTTACGGCTCCTTCTCCCACAGGGAAGGTGCCAGCCCTGAAAACTAATGCAGTTTTTCACTATCCCTCTGCAGCCTATCCACAGGCACAACAGCTTTGGGGATCTCTGCTTTCCCAGAGACTCAGCATGTCACGGTGCTCGTTCTCGGCAGAAGCTTTTTCTGAGAAGGCAAACGTCTGGCTCCTTCTCCCACAAGGAAGGTGCTAGCCCTGAAAGATCTTGCTGGTATGCACTATCCCTCTGCAGCCTATCCACAGGCACAACAGCTTTGGGGATCTCTGCTTTCCCAGAGACTCAGCATGTCACGGTGCTCGCTCTCGGCAGAAGCTTTTTTCTGAAAAGGCAAACTTACGGCTCCTTCTCCCACAGGGAAGGTGCCAGCCCTGAAAACTAATGCAGTTTTTCACTATCCCTCTGCAGCCTATCCACAGGCACAACAGCTTTGGGGATCTCTGCTTTCCCAGAGACTCAGCATGTCACGGTGCTCGCTCTCGGCAGAAGCTTTTTTCTGAAAAAGAAAACTTTCGGCTCCTTCTCCCACAGGGAAGGTGCCAGCCCTGAAAACTAATGCAGTTTTTCACTATCCCTCTGCAGCCTATCCACAGGCACAACAGCTTTGGGGATCTCTGCTTTCCCAGAGACTCAGCATGTCACGGTGCTCGCTCTCGGCAGAAGCTTTTTTCTGAAAAGGCAAACTTACGGCTCCTTCTCCCACAGGGAAGGTGCCAGCCCTGAAAACTAATGCAGTTTTTCACTATCCCTCTGCAGCCTATCCACAGGCACAACAGCTTTGGGGATCTCTGCTTTCCCAGAGACTCAGCATGTCACGGTGCTCGTTCTCGGCAGAAGCTTTTTCTGAGAAGGCAAACGTCTGGCTCCTTCTCCCACAAGGAAGGTGCTAGCCCTGAAAGATCTTGCTGGTATGCACTATCCCTCTGCAGCCTATCCACAGGCACAACAGCTTTGGGGATCTCTGCTTTCCCAGAGACTCAGCATGTCACGGTGCTCACTCTCGGCAGAAGCTTTTTTCTGAAAAGGCAAACTTACGGCTCCTTCTCCCACAGGGAAGGTGCCAGCCCTGAAAACTAATGCAGTTTTTCACTATCCCTCTGCAGCCTATCCACAGGCACAACAGCTTTGGGGATCTCTGCTTTCCCAGAGACTCAGCATGTCATGGTGCTCGCTCTCGGCAGAAGCTTTTTTCTGAAAAGGCAAACTTACGGCTCCTTCTCCCACAGGGAAGGTGCCAGCCCTGAAAACTAATGCAGTTTTTCACTATCCCTCTGCAGCCTATCCACAGGCACAACAGCTTTGGGGATCTCTGCTTTCCCAGAGACTCAGCATGTCACGGTGCTCGCTCTCGGCAGAAGCTTTTTTCTGAAAAAGAAAACTTTCGGCTCCTTCTCCCACAGGGAAGGTGCCAGCCCTGAAAACTAATGCAGTTTTTCACTATCCCTCTGCAGCCTATCCACAGGCACAACAGCTTTGGGGATCTCTGCTTTCCCAGAGACTCAGCATGTCACGGTGCTCGCTCTCGGCAGAAGCTTTTTTCTGAAAAGGCAAACTTACGGCTCCTTCTCCCACAGGGAAGGTGCCAGCCCTGAAAACTAATGCAGTTTTTCACTATCCCTCTGCAGCCTATCCACAGGCACAACAGCTTTTGGGATCTCTGCTTTCCCAGAGACTCAGCATGTCACGGTGCTCGCTCTCGGCAGAAGCTTTTTTCTGAAAAGGCAAACTTACGGCTCCTTCTCCCACAGGGAAGGTGCCAGCCCTGAAAACTAATGCAGTTTTTCACTATCCCTCTGCAGCCTATCCACAGGCACAACAGCTTTGGGGATCTCTGCTTTCCCAGAGACTCAGCATGTCACGGTGCTCGCTCTCGGCAGAAGCTTTTTTCTGAAAAGGCAAACTTACGGCTCCTTCTCCCACAAGGAAGGTGCCAGCCCTGAAAGATCTTGCTGGTATTCACTATCCCTCTGCAGCCTATCCACAGGCACAACAGCTTTGGGGATCTCTGCTTTCCCAGAGACTCAGCATGTCACGGTGCTCGCTCTCGGCAGAAGCTTTTTTCTGAAAAGGCAAACTTACGGCTCCTTCTCCCACAGGGAAGGTGCCAGCCCTGAAAACTAATGCAGTTTTTCACTATCCCTCTGCAGCCTATCCACAGGCACAACAGCTTTGGGGATCTCTGCTTTCCCAGAGACTCAGCATGTCACGGTGCTCGTTCTCGGCAGAAGCTTTTTCTGAGAAGGCAAACGTCTGGCTCCTTCTCCCACAAGGAAGGTGCTAGCCCTGAAAGATCTTGCTGGTATGCACTATCCCTCTGCAGCCTATCCACAGGCACAACAGCTTTGGGGATCTCTGCTTTCCCAGAGACTCAGCATGTCACGGTGCTCGTTCTCGGCAGAAGCTTTTTCTGAGAAGGCAAACGTCTGGCTCCTTCTCCCACAAGGAAGGTGCTAGCCCTGAAAGATCTTGCTGGTATGCACTATCCCTCTGCAGCCTATCCACAGGCACAACAGCTTTGGGGATCTCTGCTTTCCCAGAGACTCAGCATGTCACGGTGCTCGCTCTCGGCAGAAGCTTTTTTCTGAAAAGGCAAACTTACGGCTCCTTCTCCCACAGGGAAGGTGCCAGCCCTGAAAACTAATGCAGTTTTTCACTATCCCTCTGCAGCCTATCCACAGGCACAACAGCTTTGGGGATCTCTGCTTTCCCAGAGACTCAGCATGTCACGGTGCTCGCTCTCGGCAGAAGCTTTTTTCTGAAAAAGAAAACTTTCGGCTCCTTCTCCCACAGGGAAGGTGCCAGCCCTGAAAACTAATGCAGTTTTTCACTATCCCTCTGCAGCCTATCCACAGGCACAACAGCTTTGGGGATCTCTGCTTTCCCAGAGACTCAGCATGTCACGGTGCTCGCTCTCGGCAGAAGCTTTTTTCTGAAAAGGCAAACTTACGGCTCCTTCTCCCACAGGGAAGGTGCCAGCCCTGAAAACTAATGCAGTTTTTCACTATCCCTCTGCAGCCTATCCACAGGCACAACAGCTTTGGGGATCTCTGCTTTCCCAGAGACTCAGCATGTCACGGTGCTCGTTCTCGGCAGAAGCTTTTTCTGAGAAGGCAAACGTCTGGCTCCTTCTCCCACAAGGAAGGTGCTAGCCCTGAAAGATCTTGCTGGTATGCACTATCCCTCTGCAGCCTATCCACAGGCACAACAGCTTTGGGGATCTCTGCTTTCCCAGAGACTCAGCATGTCACGGTGCTCGCTCTCGGCAGAAGCTTTTTTCTGAAAAGGCAAACTTACGGCTCCTTCTCCCACAGGGAAGGTGCCAGCCCTGAAAACTAATGCAGTTTTTCACTATCCCTCTGCAGCCTATCCACAGGCACAACAGCTTTGGGGATCTCTGCTTTCCCAGAGACTCAGCATGTCACGGTGCTCGCTCTCGGCAGAAGCTTTTTTCTGAAAAGGCAAACTTACGGCTCCTTCTCCCACAGGGAAGGTGCCAGCCCTGAAAACTAATGCAGTTTTTCACTATCCCTCTGCAGCCTATCCACAGGCACAACAGCTTTGGGGATCTCTGCTTTCCCAGAGACTCAGCATGTCACGGTGCTCGCTCTCGGCAGAAGCTTTTTTCTGAAAAAGAAAACTTTCGGCTCCTTCTCCCACAGGGAAGGTGCCAGCCCTGAAAACTAATGCAGTTTTTCACTATCCCTCTGCAGCCTATCCACAGGCACAACAGCTTTGGGGATCTCTGCTTTCCCAGAGACTCAGCATGTCACGGTGCTCGCTCTCGGCAGAAGCTTTTTTCTGAAAAGGCAAACTTACGGCTCCTTCTCCCACAGGGAAGGTGCCAGCCCTGAAAACTAATGCAGTTTTTCACTATCCCTCTGCAGCCTATCCACAGGCACAACAGCTTTGGGGATCTCTGCTTTCCCAGAGACTCAGCATGTCACGGTGCTCGCTCTCGGCAGAAGCTTTTTTCTGAAAAAGAAAACTTTCGGCTCCTTCTCCCACAGGGAAGGTGCCAGCCCTGAAAACTAATGCAGTTTTTCACTATCCCTCTGCAGCCTATCCACAGGCACAACAGCTTTGGGGATCTCTGCTTTCCCAGAGACTCAGCATGTCACGGTGCTCGCTCTCGGCAGAAGCTTTTTTCTGAAAAGGCAAACTTACGGCTCCTTCTCCCACAGGGAAGGTGCCAGCCCTGAAAACTAATGCAGTTTTTCACTATCCCTCTGCAGCCTATCCACAGGCACAACAGCTTTTGGGATCTCTGCTTTCCCAGAGACTCAGCATGTCACGGTGCTCGCTCTCGGCAGAAGCTTTTTTCTGAAAAGGCAAACTTACGGCTCCTTCTCCCACAGGGAAGGTGCCAGCCCTGAAAACTAATGCAGTTTTTCACTATCCCTCTGCAGCCTATCCACAGGCACAACAGCTTTGGGGATCTCTGCTTTCCCAGAGACTCAGCATGTCACGGTGCTCGCTCTCGGCAGAAGCTTTTTTCTGAAAAAGAAAACTTTCGGCTCCTTCTCCCACAGGGAAGGTGCCAGCCCTGAAAACTAATGCAGTTTTTCACTATCCCTCTGCAGCCTATCCACAGGCACAACAGCTTTGGGGATCTCTGCTTTCCCAGAGACTCAGCATGTCACGGTGCTCGCTCTCGGCAGAAGCTTTTTTCTGAAAAGGCAAACTTACGGCTCCTTCTCCCACAGGGAAGGTGCCAGCCCTGAAAACTAATGCAGTTTTTCACTATCCCTCTGCAGCCTATCCACAGGCACAACAGCTTTTGGGATCTCTGCTTTCCCAGAGACTCAGCATGTCACGGTGCTCGCTCTCGGCAGAAGCTTTTTTCTGAAAAGGCAAACTTACGGCTCCTTCTCCCACAGGGAAGGTGCCAGCCCTGAAAACTAATGCAGTTTTTCACTATCCCTCTGCAGCCTATCCACAGGCACAACAGCTTTGGGGATCTCTGCTTTCCCAGAGACTCAGCATGTCACGGTGCTCGCTCTCGGCAGAAGCTTTTTTCTGAAAAGGCAAACTTACGGCTCCTTCTCCCACAAGGAAGGTGCCAGCCCTGAAAGATCTTGCTGGTATTCACTATCCCTCTGCAGCCTATCCACAGGCACAACAGCTTTGGGGATCTCTGCTTTCCCAGAGACTCAGCATGTCACGGTGCTCGCTCTCGGCAGAAGCTTTTTTCTGAAAAGGCAAACTTACGGCTCCTTCTCCCACAGGGAAGGTGCCAGCCCTGAAAACTAATGCAGTTTTTCACTATCCCTCTGCAGCCTATCCACAGGCACAACAGCTTTGGGGATCTCTGCTTTCCCAGAGACTCAGCATGTCACGGTGCTCGCTCTCGGCAGAAGCTTTTTTCTGAAAAAGAAAACTTTCGGCTCCTTCTCCCACAGGGAAGGTGCCAGCCCTGAAAACTAATGCAGTTTTTCACTATCCCTCTGCAGCCTATCCACAGGCACAACAGCTTTGGGGATCTCTGCTTTCCCAGAGACTCAGCATGTCACGGTGCTCGCTCTCGGCAGAAGCTTTTTTCTGAAAAGGCAAACTTACGGCTCCTTCTCCCACAAGGAAGGTGCTAGCCCTGAAAGATCTTGCTGGTATGCACTATCCCTCTGCAGCCTATCCACAGGCACAACAGCTTTGGGGATCTCTGCTTTCCCAGAGACTCAGCATGTCACGGTGCTCGCTCTCGGCAGAAGCTTTTTTCTGAAAAGGCAAACTTACGGCTCCTTCTCCCACAGGGAAGGTGCCAGCCCTGAAAACTAATGCAGTTTTTCACTATCCCTCTGCAGCCTATCCACAGGCACAACAGCTTTTGGGATCTCTGCTTTCCCAGAGACTCAGCATGTCCGCGGTGCTCGCTCTCCGGGCAGAAGCTTTTTTCTGAAAAGGCAAACTTACGGCTCCTTCTCCCACAGGGAAGGTGCCAGCCCTGAAAACTAATGCAGTTTTTCACCTATCCCTCTGCAGCCTATCCACAGGCACAACAGGCTTTGGGGATCTCTGCTTTCCCAGAGACTCAGCATGTCACGGTGCTCGCTCTCGGCAGAAGCTTTTTTCTGAAAAGGCAAACTTACGGCTCCTTCTCCCACAAGGAAGGTGCCAGCCCTGAAAGATCTTGCTGGTATTCACTATCCCTCTGCAGCCTATCCACAGGCACAACAGCTTTGGGGATCTCTGCTTTCCCAGAGACTCAGCATGTCACGGTGCTCGCTCTCGGCAGAAGCTTTTTTCTGAAAAGGCAAACTTACGGCTCCTTCTCCCACAGGGAAGGTGCCAGCCCTGAAAACTAATGCAGTTTTTCACTATCCCTCTGCAGCCTATCCACAGGCACAACAGCTTTGGGGATCTCTGCTTTCCCAGAGACTCAGCATGTCACGGTGCTCGTTCTCGGCAGAAGCTTTTTCTGTGAAGGCAAACGTCTGGCTCCTTCTCCCACAAGGAAAGGTGCTAGCCCTGAAAGATCTTGCTGGTATGCACTATCCCTCTGCAGCCTATCCACAGGCACAACAGCTTTGGGGATCTCTGCTTTCCCAGAGACTCAGCATGTCACGGTGCTCGTTCTCGGCAGAAGCTTTTTCTGAGAAGGCAAACGTCTGGCTCCTTCTCCCACAAGGAAGGTGCTAGCCCTGAAAGATCTTGCTGGTATGCACTATCCCTCTGCAGCCTATCCACAGGCACAACAGCTTTGGGGATCTCTGCTTTCCCAGAGACTCAGCATGTCACGGTGCTCGCTCTCGGCAGAAGCTTTTTTCTGAAAAGGCAAACTTACGGCTCCTTCTCCCACAGGGAAGGTGCCAGCCCTGAAAACTAATGCAGTTTTTCACTATCCCTCTGCAGCCTATCCACAGGCACAACAGCTTTGGGGATCTCTGCTTTCCCAGAGACTCAGCATGTCACGGTGCTCGCTCTCGGCAGAAGCTTTTTTCTGAAAAAGAAAACTTTCGGCTCCTTCTCCCACAGGGAAGGTGCCAGCCCTGAAAACTAATGCAGTTTTTCACTATCCCTCTGCAGCCTATCCACAGGCACAACAGCTTTGGGGATCTCTGCTTTCCCAGAGACTCAGCATGTCACGGTGCTCGCTCCTCGGCAGAAGCTTTTTTCTGAAAAGGCAAACTTACGGCTCCTTCTCCCACAGGGGAAGGTGCCAGCCCTGAAAACTAATGCAGTTTTTCACTATCCCTCTGCAGCCTATCCACAGGCACAACAGCTTTGGGGATCTCTGCTTTCCCAGAGACTCAGCATGTCACGGTGCTCGTTCTCGGCAGAAGCTTTTTCTGAGAAGGCAAAACGGTCTGGGCTCCTTCTCCCACAAGGAAGGTGCTAGCCCTGAAAGATCTTGCTGGTATGCACTATCCCTCTGCAGCCTATCCACAGGCACAACAGCTTTTGGGGATCTCTGCTTTCCCAGAGACTCAGCATGTCACGGTGCTCACTCTCGGCAGAAGCTTTTTCTGAAAAGGCAAACTTACGGCTCCTTCTCCCACAGGGAAGGTGCCAGCCCTGAAAACTAATGCAGTTTTTCACTATCCCTCTGCAGCCTATCCACAGGCACAACAGCTTTGGGGATCTCTGCTTTCCCAGAGACTCAGCATGTCATGGTGCTCGCTCTCGGCAGAAGCTTTTTTCTGAAAAGGCAAACTTACGGCTCCTTCTCCCACAGGGAAGGTGCCAGCCCTGAAAACTAATGCAGTTTTTCACTATCCCTCTGCAGCCTATCCACAGGCACAACAGCTTTGGGGATCTCTGCTTTCCCAGAGACTCCAGCATGTCACGGTGCTCGCTCTCGGCAGAAGCTTTTTTCTGAAAAAGAAAACTTTCGGCTCCTTCTCCCACAGGGAAGGTGCCAGCCCTGAAAAACTAATGCAGTTTTTCACTATCCCTCTGCAGCCTATCCACAGGCACAACAGCTTTGGGGATCTCTGCTTTCCCAGAGACTCAGCATGTCACGGTGCTCGCTCTCGGCAGAAGCTTTTTTCTGAAAAGGCAAACTTACGGCTCCTTCTCCCACAGGGAAGGTGCCAGCCCTGAAAACTAATGCAGTTTTTCACTATCCCTCTGCAGCTATCCACAGGCACAACAGCTTTTGGGATCTCTGCTTTCCCAGAGACTCAGCATGTCACGGTGCTCGCTCTCGGCAGAAGCTTTTTTCTGAAAAGGCAAACTTACGGCTCCTTCTCCCACAGGGAAGGTGCCAGCCCTGAAAACTAATGCAGTTTTTCACTATCCCTCTGTCAGCCTATCCACAGGCCACAACAGCTTTGGGGATCTCTGCTTTCCCAGAGACTCAGCATGTCACGGTGCTCGCTCTCGGGCAGAAGCTTTTTTCTGAAAAGGCAAACTTACGGCTCCTTCTCCCACAAGGAAGGTGCCAGCCCTGAAAGATCTTGCTGGTATTCACTATCCCTCTGCAGCCTATCCACAGGCACAACAGCTTTGGGGATCTCTGCTTTCCAGAGACTCA
Source organism: Astur gentilis (assembly GCF_929443795.1). Lineage (NCBI taxonomy): Eukaryota > Metazoa > Chordata > Aves > Accipitriformes > Accipitridae > Astur > Astur gentilis. Next base: position 1,502 of record NW_026061106.1, on the reverse strand, counting down.
GCATGTCACGGTGCTCGCTCTCGGCAGAAGCTTTTTTCTGAAAAGGCAAACTTACGGCCTCCTTCTCCCACAGGGAAGGTGCCCAGCCCTGAAAACTAATGCAGTTTTTCACTATCCCTCTGCAGCCTATCCACAGGCACAACAGCTTTGGGGATCTCTGCTTTCCCAGAGACTCAGCATGTCACGGTGCTCGTTCTCGGCAGAAGCTTTTTCTGAGAAGGCAAACGTCTGGCTCCTTCTCCCACAAGGAAGGTGCTAGCCCCTGAAAGATCTTGCTGGTATGCACTATTCCCTCTGCAGCCTATCCACAGGCACAACAGCTTTGGGGATCTCTGCTTTCCCAGAGACTCAGCATGTCACGGTGCTCGTTCTCGGCAAGAAGCTTTTTCTGAGAAGGCAAACGTCTGGCTCCTTCTCCCACAAGGAAGGTGCTAGCCCTGAAAGATCTTGCTGGTATGCACTATCCCTCTGCAGCCTATCCACAGGCACAACAGCTTTGGGGTCTCTGCTTTCCCAGAGACTCAGCATGTCACGGTGCTCGCTCTCGGCAGAAGCTTTTTTCTGAAAAGGCAAACTTACGGCTCCTTCTCCCACAGGGAAGGGTGCCAGCCCCTGAAAACTAATGCAGTTTTTCACTATCCCTCTGCAGCCTATCCACAGGCACAACAGCTTTGGGGATCTCTGCTTTCCCAGAGACTCAGCATGTCACGGTGCTCGCTCTCGGCAGAAGCTTTTTCTGAAAAGGCAAACGTACGGCTCCTTCTCCCACAGGGAAGGTGCCAGCCCCTGAAAACTATGCAGTTTTTCACTATCCCTCTGCAGCCTATCCACAGGCACAACAGCTTTGGGGATCTCTGCTTTCCCAGAGGACTCAGCATGTCACGGTGCTCGCTCTCGGCAGAAGCTTTTTTCTGAAAAGGCAAACTTACGGCTCCTTCTCCCACAGGGAAGGTGCCAGCCCTGAAAACTAATGCAGTTTTTCACTATCCCTCTGCAGCCTATCCACAGGCACAACAGCTTTGGGGATCTCTGCTTTCCCAGAGACTCAGCATGGTCACGGTGCTCGCTCTCGGCAGAAGCTTTTTCTGAAAAGGCAAACTTACGGCTCCTTCTCCCACAGGGAAGGTGCCAGCCCTGAAAACTAATGCAGTTTTTCACTATCCCTCTGCAGCCTATCCACAGGCACAACAGCTTTGGGGATCTCTGCTTTCCCAGAGACTCAGCCATGTCACGGTGCTCGCTCTCGGCAGAAGCTTTTTTCTGAAAAGGCAAACTTACGGCTCCTTCTCCCACAGGGAAGGTGCCAGCCCTGAAAACTAAATGCAGTTTTTCACTATCCCTCTGCAGCCTATCCACAGGCACAACAGCTTTGGGGATCTCTGCTTTCCCAGAGACTCAGCATGTCACGGTGCTCGCTCTCGGCAGAAGCTTTTTTCTGAAAAGGCAAACTTACGGCTCCTTCTCCCACAGGGAAGGTGCCAGCCCTGAAAACTAATGCAGTT
>NW_026061105.1:0-38086 GCF_929443795.1 Astur gentilis | reverse complement strand
TTTTCAGGGCTGGCACCTTCCCTGTGGGAGAAGGAGCCGTAAGTTTGCCTTTTCAGAAAAAAGCTTCTGCCGAGAGCGAGCACCGTGACATGCTGAGTCTCTGGGAAAGCAGAGATCCCCAAAGCTGTTGTGCCTGTGGATAGGCTGCAGAGGGATAGTGAAAAACTGCATTAGTTTTCAGGGCTGGCACCTTCCCTGTGGGAGAAGGAGCCGTAAGTTTGCCTTTTCAGAAAAAAGCTTCTGCCGAGAGCGAGCACCGTGACATGCTGAGTCTCTGGGAAAGCAGAGATCCCCAAAGCTGTTGTGCCTGTGGATAGGCTGCAGAGGGATAGTGAAAAACTGCATTAGTTTTCAGGGCTGGCACCTTCCCTGTGGGAGAAGGAGCCGTAAGTTTGCCTTTTCAGAAAAAAGCTTCTGCCGAGAGCGAGCACCGTGACATGCTGAGTCTCTGGGAAAGCAGAGATCCCCAAAGCTGTTGTGCCTGTGGATAGGCTGCAGAGGGATAGTGAAAAACTGCATTAGTTTTCAGGGCTGGCACCTTCCCTGTGGGAGAAGGAGCCGTAAGTTTGCCTTTTCAGAAAAAAGCTTCTGCCGAGAGCGAGCACCGTGACATGCTGAGTCTCTGGGAAAGCAGAGATCCCCAAAGCTGTTGTGCCTGTGGATAGGCTGCAGAGGGATAGTGAAAAACTGCATTAGTTTTCAGGGCTGGCACCTTCCCTGTGGGAGAAGGAGCCGTAAGTTTGCCTTTTCAGAAAAAAGCTTCTGCCGAGAGCGAGCACCGTGACATGCTGAGTCTCTGGGAAAGCAGAGATCCCCAAAGCTGTTGTGCCTGTGGATAGGCTGCAGAGGGATAGTGAATACCAGCAAGATCTTTCAGGGCTGGCACCTTCCTTGTGGGAGAAGGAGCCGTAAGTTTGCCTTTTCAGAAAAAGGCTCTGCCGAGAGTGAGCACCGTGACATGCTGAGTCTCTGGGAAAGCAGAGATCCCCAAAGCTGTTGTGCCTGTGGATAGGCTGCAGAGGGATAGTGAAAAACTGCATTAGTTTTCAGGGCTGGCACCTTCCCTGTGGGAGAAGGAGCCGTAAGTTTGCCTTTTCAGAAAAAAGCTTCTGCCGAGAGCGAGCACCGTGACATGCTGAGTCTCTGGGAAAGCAGAGATCCCCAAAGCTGTTGTGCCTGTGGATAGGCTGCAGAGGGATAGTGAAAAACTGCATTAGTTTTCAGGGCTGGCACCTTCCCTGTGGGAGAAGGAGCCGTAAGTTTGCCTTTTCAGAAAAAAGCTTCTGCCGAGAGCGAGCACCGTGACATGCTGAGTCTCTGGGAAAGCAGAGATCCCCAAAGCTGTTGTGCCTGTGGATAGGCTGCAGAGGGATAGTGAAAAACTGCATTAGTTTTCAGGGCTGGCACCTTCCCTGTGGGAGAAGGAGCCGTAAGTTTGCCTTTTCAGAAAAAAGCTTCTGCCGAGAGCGAGCACCGTGACATGCTGAGTCTCTGGGAAAGCAGAGATCCCCAAAGCTGTTGTGCCTGTGGATAGGCTGCAGAGGGATAGTGAAAAACTGCATTAGTTTTCAGGGCTGGCACCTTCCCTGTGGGAGAAGGAGCCGTAAGTTTGCCTTTTCAGAAAAAAGCTTCTGCCGAGAACGAGCACCGTGACATGCTGAGTCTCTGGGAAAGCAGAGATCCCCAAAGCTGTTGTGCCTGTGGATAGGCTGCAGAGGGATAGTGAAAAACTGCATTAGTTTTCAGGGCTGGCACCTTCCCTGAGGGAGAAGGAGCCGAAAGTTTTCTTTTTCAGAAAAAAGCTTCTGCCGAGAGCGAGCACCGTGACATGCTGAGTCTCTGGGAAAGCAGAGATCCCAAAAGCTGTTGTGCCTGTGGATAGGCTGCAGAGGGATAGTGAATACCAGCAAGATCTTTCAGGGCTGGCACCTTCCTTGTGGGAGAAGGAGCCGTAAGTTTGCCTTTTCAGGAAAAGGCTCTGGCGAGAGTGAGCACCGTGACATGCTGAGTCTCTGGGAAAGCAGAGATCCCCAAAGCTGTTGTGCCTGTGGATAGGCTGCAGAGGGATAGTGAAAAACTGCATTAGTTTTCAGGGCTGGCACCTTCCCTGTGGGAGAAGGAGCCGTAAGTTTGCCTTTTCAGAAAAAAGCTTCTGCCGAGAGCGAGCACCGTGACATGCTGAGTCTCTGGGAAAGCAGAGATCCCCAAAGCTGTTGTGCCTGTGGATAGGCTGCAGAGGGATAGTGAAAAACTGCATTAGTTTTCAGGGCTGGCACCTTCCCTGTGGGAGAAGGAGCCGTAAGTTTGCCTTTTCAGAAAAAAGCTTCTGCCGAGAGCGAGCACCGTGACATGCTGAGTCTCTGGGAAAGCAGAGATCCCCAAAGCTGTTGTGCCTGTGGATAGGCTGCAGAGGGATAGTGAAAAACTGCATTAGTTTTCAGGGCTGGCACCTTCCCTGTGGGAGAAGGAGCCGTAAGTTTGCCTTTTCAGAAAAAAGCTTCTGCCGAGAGCGAGCACCGTGACATGCTGAGTCTCTGGGAAAGCAGAGATCCCAAAAGCTGTTGTGCCTGTGGATAGGCTGCAGAGGGATAGTGAAAAACTGCATTAGTTTTCAGGGCTGGCACCTTCCCTGTGGGAGAAGGAGCCGTAAGTTTGCCTTTTCAGAAAAAAGCTTCTGCCGAGAGCGAGCACCGTGACATGCTGAGTCTCTGGGAAAGCAGAGATCCCCAAAGCTGTTGTGCCTGTGGATAGGCTGCAGAGGGATAGTGAAAAACTGCATTAGTTTTCAGGGCTGGCACCTTCCCTGTGGGAGAAGGAGCCGTAAGTTTGCCTTTTCAGAAAAAAGCTTCTGCCGAGAGCGAGCACCGTGACATGCTGAGTCTCTGGGAAAGCAGAGATCCCCAAAGCTGTTGTGCCTGTGGATAGGCTGCAGAGGGATAGTGAAAAACTGCATTAGTTTTCAGGGCTGGCACCTTCCCTGTGGGAGAAGGAGCCGTAAGTTTGCCTTTTCAGAAAAAAGCTTCTGCCGAGAGCGAGCACCGTGACATGCTGAGTCTCTGGGAAAGCAGAGATCCCCAAAGCTGTTGTGCCTGTGGATAGGCTGCAGAGGGATAGTGAAAAACTGCATTAGTTTTCAGGGCTGGCACCTTCCCTGTGGGAGAAGGAGCCGTAAGTTTGCCTTTTCAGAAAAAAGCTTCTGCCGAGAGCGAGCACCGTGACATGCTGAGTCTCTGGGAAAGCAGAGATCCCCAAAGCTGTTGTGCCTGTGGATAGGCTGCAGAGGGATAGTGAAAAACTGCATTAGTTTTCAGGGCTGGCACCTTCCCTGTGGGAGAAGGAGCCGTAAGTTTGCCTTTTCAGAAAAAAGCTTCTGCCGAGAGCGAGCACCGTGACATGCTGAGTCTCTGGGAAAGCAGAGATCCCCAAAGCTGTTGTGCCTGTGGATAGGCTGCAGGAGGATAGTGAATACCAGCAAGATCTTTCAGGGCTAGCACCTTCCTTGTGGGAGAAGGAGCCACACTTTTGCCTTCTCAGAAAAAGCTTCTGCCGAGAACGAGCACCGTGACATGCTGAGTCTCTGGGAAAGCAGAGATCCCCAAAGCTGTTGTGCCTGTGGATAGGCTGCAGAGGGATAGTGAAAAACTGCATTAGTTTTCAGGGCTGGCACCTTCCCTGTGGGAGAAGGAGCCGTAAGTTTGCCTTTTCAGAAAAAAGCTTCTGCCGAGAGCGAGCACCGTGACATGCTGAGTCTCTGGGAAAGCAGAGATCCCCAAAGCTGTTGTGCCTGTGGATAGGCTGCAGAGGGATAGTGAAAAACTGCATTAGTTTTCAGGGCTGGCACCTTCCCTGTGGGAGAAGGAGCCGTAAGTTTGCCTTTTCAGAAAAAAGCTTCTGCCGAGAGCGAGCACCGTGACATGCTGAGTCTCTGGGAAAGCAGAGATCCCCAAAGCTGTTGTGCCTGTGGATAGGCTGCAGAGGGATAGTGAAAAACTGCATTAGTTTTCAGGGCTGGCACCTTCCCTGTGGGAGAAGGAGCCGTAAGTTTGCCTTTTCAGAAAAAAGCTTCTGCCGAGAGCGAGCACCGTGACATGCTGAGTCTCTGGGAAAGCAGAGATCCCAAAAGCTGTTGTGCCTGTGGATAGGCTGCAGAGGGATAGTGAAAAACTGCATTAGTTTTCAGGGCTGGCACCTTCCCTGTGGGAGAAGGAGCCGTAAGTTTGCCTTTTCAGAAAAAAGCTTCTGCCGAGAACGAGCACCGTGACATGCTGAGTCTCTGGGAAAGCAGAGATCCCAAAAGCTGTTGTGCCTGTGGATAGGCTGCAGAGGGATAGTGAATACCAGCAAGATCTTTCAGGGCTGGCACCTTCCTTGTGGGAGAAGGAGCCGTAAGTTTGCCTTTTCAGAAAAAGGCTCTACCGAGAGCGAGCACCGTGACATGCTGAGTCTCTGGGAAAGCAGAGATCCCAAAAGCTGTTGTGCCTGTGGATAGGCTGCAGAGGGATAGTGAAAAACTGCATTAGTTTTCAGGGCTAGCACCTTCCCTGAGGGAGAAGGAGCCGTAAGTTTGCCTTTTCAGAAAAAGGCTCTACCGAGAGCGAGCACCGTGACATGCTGAGTCTCTGGGAAAGCAGAGATCCCCAAAGCTGTTGTGCCTGTGGATAGGCTGCAGAGGGATAGTGAAAAACTGCATTAGTTTTCAGGGCTGGCACCTTCCCTGTGGGAGAAGGAGCCGTAAGTTTGCCTTTTCAGAAAAAAGCTTCTGCCGAGAGCGAGCACCGTGACATGCTGAGTCTCTGGGAAAGCAGAGATCCCCAAAGCTGTTGTGCCTGTGGATAGGCTGCAGAGGGATAGTGAAAAACTGCATTAGTTTTCAGGGCTGGCACCTTCCCTGAGGGAGAAGGAGCCGAAAGTTTTCTTTTTCAGAAAAAAGCTTCTGCCGAGAGCGAGCACCGTGACATGCTGAGTCTCTGGGAAAGCAGAGATCCCAAAAGCTGTTGTGCCTGTGGATAGGCTGCAGAGGGATAGTGAATACCAGCAAGATCTTTCAGGGCTGGCACCTTCCTTGTGGGAGAAGGAGCCGTAAGTTTGCCTTTTCAGGAAAAGGCTCTGGCGAGAGTGAGCACCGTGACATGCTGAGTCTCTGGGAAAGCAGAGATCCCCAAAGCTGTTGTGCCTGTGGATAGGCTGCAGAGGGATAGTGAAAAACTGCATTAGTTTTCAGGGCTGGCACCTTCCCTGTGGGAGAAGGAGCCGTAAGTTTGCCTTTTCAGAAAAAAGCTTCTGCCGAGAGCGAGCACCGTGACATGCTGAGTCTCTGGGAAAGCAGAGATCCCCAAAGCTGTTGTGCCTGTGGATAGGCTGCAGAGGGATAGTGAAAAACTGCATTAGTTTTCAGGGCTGGCACCTTCCCTGTGGGAGAAGGAGCCGTAAGTTTGCCTTTTCAGAAAAAAGCTTCTGCCGAGAGCGAGCACCGTGACATGCTGAGTCTCTGGGAAAGCAGAGATCCCCAAAGCTGTTGTGCCTGTGGATAGGCTGCAGAGGGATAGTGAAAAACTGCATTAGTTTTCAGGGCTGGCACCTTCCCTGTGGGAGAAGGAGCCGTAAGTTTGCCTTTTCAGAAAAAAGCTTCTGCCGAGAGCGAGCACCGTGACATGCTGAGTCTCTGGGAAAGCAGAGATCCCAAAAGCTGTTGTGCCTGTGGATAGGCTGCAGAGGGATAGTGAAAAACTGCATTAGTTTTCAGGGCTGGCACCTTCCCTGTGGGAGAAGGAGCCGTAAGTTTGCCTTTTCAGAAAAAAGCTTCTGCCGAGAGCGAGCACCGTGACATGCTGAGTCTCTGGGAAAGCAGAGATCCCCAAAGCTGTTGTGCCTGTGGATAGGCTGCAGAGGGATAGTGAAAAACTGCATTAGTTTTCAGGGCTGGCACCTTCCCTGTGGGAGAAGGAGCCGTAAGTTTGCCTTTTCAGAAAAAAGCTTCTGCCGAGAGCGAGCACCGTGACATGCTGAGTCTCTGGGAAAGCAGAGATCCCCAAAGCTGTTGTGCCTGTGGATAGGCTGCAGAGGGATAGTGAAAAACTGCATTAGTTTTCAGGGCTGGCACCTTCCCTGTGGGAGAAGGAGCCGTAAGTTTGCCTTTTCAGAAAAAAGCTTCTGCCGAGAGCGAGCACCGTGACATGCTGAGTCTCTGGGAAAGCAGAGATCCCCAAAGCTGTTGTGCCTGTGGATAGGCTGCAGAGGGATAGTGAAAAACTGCATTAGTTTTCAGGGCTGGCACCTTCCCTGTGGGAGAAGGAGCCGTAAGTTTGCCTTTTCAGAAAAAAGCTTCTGCCGAGAGCGAGCACCGTGACATGCTGAGTCTCTGGGAAAGCAGAGATCCCAAAAGCTGTTGTGCCTGTGGATAGGCTGCAGAGGGATAGTGAAAAACTGCATTAGTTTTCAGGGCTGGCACCTTCCCTGTGGGAGAAGGAGCCGTAAGTTTGCCTTTTCAGAAAAAAGCTTCTGCCGAGAGCGAGCACCGTGACATGCTGAGTCTCTGGGAAAGCAGAGATCCCCAAAGCTGTTGTGCCTGTGGATAGGCTGCAGGAGGATAGTGAATACCAGCAAGATCTTTCAGGGCTAGCACCTTCCTTGTGGGAGAAGGAGCCACACTTTTGCCTTCTCAGAAAAAGCTTCTGCCGAGAACGAGCACCGTGACATGCTGAGTCTCTGGGAAAGCAGAGATCCCCAAAGCTGTTGTGCCTGTGGATAGGCTGCAGAGGGATAGTGAAAAACTGCATTAGTTTTCAGGGCTGGCACCTTCCCTGTGGGAGAAGGAGCCGTAAGTTTGCCTTTTCAGAAAAAAGCTTCTGCCGAGAGCGAGCACCGTGACATGCTGAGTCTCTGGGAAAGCAGAGATCCCCAAAGCTGTTGTGCCTGTGGATAGGCTGCAGAGGGATAGTGAAAAACTGCATTAGTTTTCAGGGCTGGCACCTTCCCTGTGGGAGAAGGAGCCGTAAGTTTGCCTTTTCAGAAAAAAGCTTCTGCCGAGAGCGAGCACCGTGACATGCTGAGTCTCTGGGAAAGCAGAGATCCCCAAAGCTGTTGTGCCTGTGGATAGGCTGCAGAGGGATAGTGAAAAACTGCATTAGTTTTCAGGGCTGGCACCTTCCCTGTGGGAGAAGGAGCCGTAAGTTTGCCTTTTCAGAAAAAAGCTTCTGCCGAGAGCGAGCACCGTGACATGCTGAGTCTCTGGGAAAGCAGAGATCCCAAAAGCTGTTGTGCCTGTGGATAGGCTGCAGAGGGATAGTGAAAAACTGCATTAGTTTTCAGGGCTGGCACCTTCCCTGTGGGAGAAGGAGCCGTAAGTTTGCCTTTTCAGAAAAAAGCTTCTGCCGAGAACGAGCACCGTGACATGCTGAGTCTCTGGGAAAGCAGAGATCCCAAAAGCTGTTGTGCCTGTGGATAGGCTGCAGAGGGATAGTGAATACCAGCAAGATCTTTCAGGGCTGGCACCTTCCTTGTGGGAGAAGGAGCCGTAAGTTTGCCTTTTCAGAAAAAGGCTCTACCGAGAGCGAGCACCGTGACATGCTGAGTCTCTGGGAAAGCAGAGATCCCCAAAGCTGTTGTGCCTGTGGATAGGCTGCAGAGGGATAGTGAAAAACTGCATTAGTTTTCAGGGCTAGCACCTTCCCTGAGGGAGAAGGAGCCGAAAGTTTTCTTTTTCAGAAAAAAGCTTCTGCCGAGAGCGAGCACCGTGACATGCTGAGTCTCTGGGAAAGCAGAGATCCCAAAAGCTGTTGTGCCTGTGGATAGGCTGCAGAGCGATAGTGAATACCAGCAAGATCTTTCAGGGCTGGCACCTTCCTTGTGGGAGAAGGAGCCGTAAGTTTGCCTTTTCAGAAAAAGGCTCTGGCGAGAGTGAGCACCGTGACATGCTGAGTCTCTGGGAAAGCAGAGATCCCCAAAGCTGTTGTGCCTGTGGATAGGCTGCAGAGGGATAGTGAAAAACTGCATTAGTTTTCAGGGCTGGCACCTTCCCTGTGGGAGAAGGAGCCGTTAGTTTGCCTTTTCAGAAAAAAGCTTCTGCCGAGAGCGAGCACCGTGACATGCTGAGTCTCTGGGAAAGCAGAGATCCCAAAAGCTGTTGTGCCTGTGGATAGGCTGCAGAGGGATAGTGAAAAACTGCATTAGTTTTCAGGGCTGGCACCTTCCCTGAGGGAGAAGGAGCCGAAAGTTTGCCTTTTCAGAAAAAAGCTTCTGCCGAGAGCGAGCACCGTGACATGCTGAGTCTCTGGGAAAGCAGAGATCCCAAAAGCTGTTGTGCCTGTGGATAGGCTGCAGAGGGATAGTGAAAAACTGCATTAGTTTTCAGGGCTGGCACCTTCCCTGTGGGAGAAGGAGCCGTAAGTTTGCCTTTTCAGAAAAAAGCTTCTGCCGAGAGCGAGCACCGTGACATGCTGAGTCTCTGGGAAAGCAGAGATCCCCAAAGCTGTTGTGCCTGTGGATAGGCTGCAGAGGGATAGTGAAAAACTGCATTAGTTTTCAGGGCTGGCACCTTCCCTGTGGGAGAAGGAGCCGTAAGTTTGCCTTTTCAGAAAAAAGCTTCTGCCGAGAACGAGCACCGTGACATGCTGAGTCTCTGGGAAAGCAGAGATCCCAAAAGCTGTTGTGCCTGTGGATAGGCTGCAGAGGGATAGTGAAAAACTGCATTAGTTTTCAGGGCTGGCACCTTCCCTGTGGGAGAAGGAGCCGTAAGTTTGCCTTTTCAGAAAAAAGCTTCTGCCGAGAGCGAGCACCGTGACATGCTGAGTCTCTGGGAAAGCAGAGATCCCCAAAGCTGTTGTGCCTGTGGATAGGCTGCAGAGGGATAGTGAAAAACTGCATTAGTTTTCAGGGCTGGCACCTTCCTTGTGGGAGAAGGAGCCGTAAGTTTGCCTTTTCAGAAAAAAGCTTCTGCCGAGAACGAGCACCGTGACATGCTGAGTCTCTGGGAAAGCAGAGATCCCCAGTGCTGCTGCGGCTAAAGGATCCCCAGTGCTGTTGTGCCTGTGGATAGGCTGCAGGTGGCGGTGAAGACCACAAAATCTTTCAGGCCTGGCACTTGCCTTGCTGGAGAAGGAGTCAGACCTTTGCCTTCTCAGAAAAAGCTTCTGCCAAGAACGAGCACCGTGACATGCTGAGTCTCTGGGAAAGCAGAGATCCCCAATGCTGTTGCGGCTAAAGATAGGCTGCAGAGGGATAGTGAATACCAGCAAGATCTTTCAGGGCTGGCACCTTCCCTGTGGGAGAAGGAGCCGTAAGTTTGCCTTTTCAGAAAAAAGCTTCTGCCGAGAGCGAGCACCGTGACATGCTGAGTCTCTGGGAAAGCAGAGATCCCCAAAGCTGTTGTGCCTGTGGATAGGCTGCAGAGGGATAGTGAAAAACTGCATTAGATTTCAGGGCTGGCACCTTCCCTGTGGGAGAAGGAGCCGTAAGTTTGCCTTTTCAGAAAAAAGCTTCTGCCGAGAACGAGCACCGTGACATGCTGAGTCTCTGGGAAAGCAGAGATCCCCAAAGCTGTTGTGCCTGTGGATAGGCTGCAGAGGGATAGTGAAAAACTGCATTAGTTTTCAGGGCTGGCACCTTCCCTGTGGGAGAAGGAGCCGTAAGTTTGCCTTTTCAGAAAAAAGCTTCTGCCGAGAGCGAGCACCGTGACATGCTGAGTCTCTGGGAAAGCAGAGATCCCCAAAGCTGTTGTGCCTGTGGATAGGCTGCAGAGGGATAGTGAAAAACTGCATTAGTTTTCAGGGCTGGCACCTTCCCTGTGGGAGAAGGAGCCGTAAGTTTGCCTTTTCAGAAAAAAGCTTCTGCCGAGAGCGAGCACCGTGACATGCTGAGTCTCTGGGAAAGCAGAGATCCCCAAAGCTGTTGTGCCTGTGGATAGGCTGCAGAGGGATAGTGAAAAACTGCATTAGTTTTCAGGGCTGGCACCTTCCCTGTGGGAGAAGGAGCCGTAAGTTTGCCTTTTCAGAAAAAAGCTTCTGCCGAGAGCGAGCACCGTGACATGCTGAGTCTCTGGGAAAGCAGAGATCCCCAAAGCTGTTGTGCCTGTGGATAGGCTGCAGAGGGATAGTGAAAAACTGCATTAGTTTTCAGGGCTGGCACCTTCCCTGTGGGAGAAGGAGCCGTAAGTTTGCCTTTTCAGAAAAAAGCTTCTGCCGAGAGCGAGCACCGTGACATGCTGAGTCTCTGGGAAAGCAGAGATCCCCAAAGCTGTTGTGCCTGTGGATAGGCTGCAGAGGGATAGTGAAAAACTGCATTAGTTTTCAGGGCTGGCACCTTCCCTGTGGGAGAAGGAGCCGTAAGTTTGCCTTTTCAGAAAAAAGCTTCTGCCGAGAGCGAGCACCGTGACATGCTGAGTCTCTGGGAAAGCAGAGATCCCCAAAGCTGTTGTGCCTGTGGATAGGCTGCAGAGGGATAGTGAAAAACTGCATTAGTTTTCAGGGCTGGCACCTTCCCTGTGGGAGAAGGAGCCGTAAGTTTGCCTTTTCAGAAAAAAGCTTCTGCCGAGAGCGAGCACCGTGACATGCTGAGTCTCTGGGAAAGCAGAGATCCCCAAAGCTGTTGTGCCTGTGGATAGGCTGCAGAGGGATAGTGAAAAACTGCATTAGTTTTCAGGGCTGGCACCTTCCCTGTGGGAGAAGGAGCCGTAAGTTTGCCTTTTCAGAAAAAAGCTTCTGCCGAGAGCGAGCACCGTGACATGCTGAGTCTCTGGGAAAGCAGAGATCCCCAAAGCTGTTGTGCCTGTGGATAGGCTGCAGAGGGATAGTGAAAAACTGCATTAGTTTTCAGGGCTGGCACCTTCCCTGTGGGAGAAGGAGCCGTAAGTTTGCCTTTTCAGAAAAAAGCTTCTGCCGAGAACGAGCACCGTGACATGCTGAGTCTCTGGGAAAGCAGAGATCCCCAAAGCTGTTGTGCCTGTGGATAGGCTGCAGAGGGATAGTGAAAAACTGCATTAGTTTTCAGGGCTGGCACCTTCCCTGAGGGAGAAGGAGCCGAAAGTTTTCATTTTCAGAAAAAAGCTTCTGCCGAGAGCGAGCACCGTGACATGCTGAGTCTCTGGGAAAGCAGAGATCCCAAAAGCTGTTGTGCCTGTGGATAGGCTGCAGAGGGATAGTGAATACCAGCAAGATCTTTCAGGGCTGGCACCTTCCTTGTGGGAGAAGGAGCCGTAAGTTTGCCTTTTCAGGAAAAGGCTCTGGCGAGAGTGAGCACCGTGACATGCTGAGTCTCTGGGAAAGCAGAGATCCCCAAAGCTGTTGTGCCTGTGGATAGGCTGCAGAGGGATAGTGAAAAACTGCATTAGTTTTCAGGGCTGGCACCTTCCCTGTGGGAGAAGGAGCCGTAAGTTTGCCTTTTCAGAAAAAAGCTTCTGCCGAGAGCGAGCACCGTGACATGCTGAGTCTCTGGGAAAGCAGAGATCCCCAAAGCTGTTGTGCCTGTGGATAGGCTGCAGAGGGATAGTGAAAAACTGCATTAGTTTTCAGGGCTGGCACCTTCCCTGTGGGAGAAGGAGCCGTAAGTTTGCCTTTTCAGAAAAAAGCTTCTGCCGAGAGCGAGCACCGTGACATGCTGAGTCTCTGGGAAAGCAGAGATCCCCAAAGCTGTTGTGCCTGTGGATAGGCTGCAGAGGGATAGTGAAAAACTGCATTAGTTTTCAGGGCTGGCACCTTCCCTGTGGGAGAAGGAGCCGTAAGTTTGCCTTTTCAGAAAAAAGCTTCTGCCGAGAGCGAGCACCGTGACATGCTGAGTCTCTGGGAAAGCAGAGATCCCCAAAGCTGTTGTGCCTGTGGATAGGCTGCAGAGGGATAGTGAAAAACTGCATTAGTTTTCAGGGCTGGCACCTTCCCTGTGGGAGAAGGAGCCGTAAGTTTGCCTTTTCAGAAAAAAGCTTCTGCCGAGAGCGAGCACCGTGACATGCTGAGTCTCTGGGAAAGCAGAGATCCCCAAAGCTGTTGTGCCTGTGGATAGGCTGCAGAGGGATAGTGAAAAACTGCATTAGTTTTCAGGGCTGGCACCTTCCCTGTGGGAGAAGGAGCCGTAAGTTTGCCTTTTCAGAAAAAAGCTTCTGCCGAGAGCGAGCACCGTGACATGCTGAGTCTCTGGGAAAGCAGAGATCCCCAAAGCTGTTGTGCCTGTGGATAGGCTGCAGAGGGATAGTGAAAAACTGCATTAGTTTTCAGGGCTGGCACCTTCCCTGTGGGAGAAGGAGCCGTAAGTTTGCCTTTTCAGAAAAAAGCTTCTGCCGAGAGCGAGCACCGTGACATGCTGAGTCTCTGGGAAAGCAGAGATCCCCAAAGCTGTTGTGCCTGTGGATAGGCTGCAGAGGGATAGTGAAAAACTGCATTAGTTTTCAGGGCTGGCACCTTCCCTGTGGGAGAAGGAGCCGTAAGTTTGCCTTTTCAGAAAAAAGCTTCTGCCGAGAGCGAGCACCGTGACATGCTGAGTCTCTGGGAAAGCAGAGATCCCCAAAGCTGTTGTGCCTGTGGATAGGCTGCAGAGGGATAGTGAAAAACTGCATTAGTTTTCAGGGCTGGCACCTTCCCTGTGGGAGAAGGAGCCGTAAGTTTGCCTTTTCAGAAAAAAGCTTCTGCCGAGAGCGAGCACCGTGACATGCTGAGTCTCTGGGAAAGCAGAGATCCCCAAAGCTGTTGTGCCTGTGGATAGGCTGCAGAGGGATAGTGAAAAACTGCATTAGTTTTCAGGGCTGGCACCTTCCCTGTGGGAGAAGGAGCCGTAAGTTTGCCTTTTCAGAAAAAAGCTTCTGCCGAGAGCGAGCACCGTGACATGCTGAGTCTCTGGGAAAGCAGAGATCCCCAAAGCTGTTGTGCCTGTGGATAGGCTGCAGAGGGATAGTGAATACCAGCAAGATCTTTCAGGGCTGGCACCTTCCTTGTGGGAGAAGGAGCCGTAAGTTTGCCTTTTCAGAAAAAGGCTCTGCCGAGAGTGAGCACCGTGACATGCTGAGTCTCTGGGAAAGCAGAGATCCCCAAAGCTGTTGTGCCTGTGGATAGGCTGCAGAGGGATAGTGAAAATCTGCATTAGTTTTCAGGGCTGGCACCTTCCCTGTGGGAGAAGGAGCCGTAAGTTTGCCTTTTCAGAAAAAAGCTTCTGCCGAGAGCGAGCACCGTGACATGCTGAGTCTCTGGGAAAGCAGAGATCCCCAAAGCTGTTGTGCCTGTGGATAGGCTGCAGAGGGATAGTGAAAAACTGCATTAGTTTTCAGGGCTGGCACCTTCCCTGTGGGAGAAGGAGCCGTAAGTTTGCCTTTTCAGAAAAAAGCTTCTGCCGAGAGCGAGCACCGTGACATGCTGAGTCTCTGGGAAAGCAGAGATCCCCAAAGCTGTTGTGCCTGTGGATAGGCTGCAGAGGGATAGTGAAAAACTGCATTAGTTTTCAGGGCTGGCACCTTCCCTGTGGGAGAAGGAGCCGTATGTTTGCCTTTTCAGAAAAAAGCTTCTGCCGAGAGCGAGCACCGTGACATGCTGAGTCTCTGGGAAAGCAGAGATCCCCAAAGCTGTTGTGCCTGTGGATAGGCTGCAGAGGGATAGTGAAAAACTGCATTAGTTTTCAGGGCTGGCACCTTCCCTGTGGGAGAAGGAGCCGTAAGTTTGCCTTTTCAGAAAAAAGCTTCTGCCGAGAACGAGCACCGTGACATGCTGAGTCTCTGGGAAAGCAGAGATCCCCAAAGCTGTTGTGCCTGTGGATAGGCTGCAGAGGGATAGTGAAAAACTGCATTAGTTTTCAGGGCTGGCACCTTCCCTGAGGGAGAAGGAGCCGAAAGTTTTCTTTTTCAGAAAAAAGCTTCTGCCGAGAGCGAGCACCGTGACATGCTGAGTCTCTGGGAAAGCAGAGATCCCAAAAGCTGTTGTGCCTGTGGATAGGCTGCAGAGGGATAGTGAATACCAGCAAGATCTTTCAGGGCTGGCACCTTCCTTGTGGGAGAAGGAGCCGTAAGTTTGCCTTTTCAGGAAAAGGCTCTGGCGAGAGTGAGCACCGTGACATGCTGAGTCTCTGGGAAAGCAGAGATCCCCAAAGCTGTTGTGCCTGTGGATAGGCTGCAGAGGGATAGTGAAAAACTGCATTAGTTTTCAGGGCTGGCACCTTCCCTGTGGGAGAAGGAGCCGTAAGTTTGCCTTTTCAGAAAAAAGCTTCTGCCGAGAGCGAGCACCGTGACATGCTGAGTCTCTGGGAAAGCAGAGATCCCCAAAGCTGTTGTGCCTGTGGATAGGCTGCAGAGGGATAGTGAAAAACTGCATTAGTTTTCAGGGCTGGCACCTTCCCTGTGGGAGAAGGAGCCGTAAGTTTGCCTTTTCAGAAAAAAGCTTCTGCCGAGAGCGAGCACCGTGACATGCTGAGTCTCTGGGAAAGCAGAGATCCCCAAAGCTGTTGTGCCTGTGGATAGGCTGCAGAGGGATAGTGAAAAACTGCATTAGTTTTCAGGGCTGGCACCTTCCCTGTGGGAGAAGGAGCCGTAAGTTTGCCTTTTCAGAAAAAAGCTTCTGCCGAGAGCGAGCACCGTGACATGCTGAGTCTCTGGGAAAGCAGAGATCCCCAAAGCTGTTGTGCCTGTGGATAGGCTGCAGAGGGATAGTGAAAAACTGCATTAGTTTTCAGGGCTGGCACCTTCCCTGTGGGAGAAGGAGCCGTAAGTTTGCCTTTTCAGAAAAAAGCTTCTGCCGAGAGCGAGCACCGTGACATGCTGAGTCTCTGGGAAAGCAGAGATCCCCAAAGCTGTTGTGCCTGTGGATAGGCTGCAGAGGGATAGTGAAAAACTGCATTAGTTTTCAGGGCTGGCACCTTCCCTGTGGGAGAAGGAGCCGTAAGTTTGCCTTTTCAGAAAAAAGCTTCTGCCGAGAGCGAGCACCGTGACATGCTGAGTCTCTGGGAAAGCAGAGATCCCCAAAGCTGTTGTGCCTGTGGATAGGCTGCAGAGGGATAGTGAAAAACTGCATTAGTTTTCAGGGCTGGCACCTTCCCTGTGGGAGAAGGAGCCGTAAGTTTGCCTTTTCAGAAAAAAGCTTCTGCCGAGAGCGAGCACCGTGACATGCTGAGTCTCTGGGAAAGCAGAGATCCCCAAAGCTGTTGTGCCTGTGGATAGGCTGCAGAGGGATAGTGAAAAACTGCATTAGTTTTCAGGGCTGGCACCTTCCCTGTGGGAGAAGGAGCCGTAAGTTTGCCTTTTCAGAAAAAAGCTTCTGCCGAGAGCGAGCACCGTGACATGCTGAGTCTCTGGGAAAGCAGAGATCCCCAAAGCTGTTGTGCCTGTGGATAGGCTGCAGGAGGATAGTGAATACCAGCAAGATCTTTCAGGGCTAGCACCTTCCTTGTGGGAGAAGGAGCCACACTTTTGCCTTCTCAGAAAAAGCTTCTGCCGAGAGCGAGCACCGTGACATGCTGAGTCTCTGGGAAAGCAGAGATCCCCAAAGCTGTTGTGCCTGTGGATAGGCTGCAGAGGGATAGTGAAAAACTGCATTAGTTTTCAGGGCTGGCACCTTCCCTGTGGGAGAAGGAGCCGTAAGTTTGCCTTTTCAGAAAAAAGCTTCTGCCGAGAGCGAGCACCGTGACATGCTGAGTCTCTGGGAAAGCAGAGATCCCCAAAGCTGTTGTGCCTGTGGATAGGCTGCAGAGGGATAGTGAAAAACTGCATTAGTTTTCAGGGCTGGCACCTTCCCTGTGGGAGAAGGAGCCGTAAGTTTGCCTTTTCAGAAAAAAGCTTCTGCCGAGAGCGAGCACCGTGACATGCTGAGTCTCTGGGAAAGCAGAGATCCCCAAAGCTGTTGTGCCTGTGGATAGGCTGCAGAGGGATAGTGAAAAACTGCATTAGTTTTCAGGGCTGGCACCTTCCCTGTGGGAGAAGGAGCCGTAAGTTTGCCTTTTCAGAAAAAAGCTTCTGCCGAGAGCGAGCACCGTGACATGCTGAGTCTCTGGGAAAGCAGAGATCCCAAAAGCTGTTGTGCCTGTGGATAGGCTGCAGAGGGATAGTGAAAAACTGCATTAGTTTTCAGGGCTGGCACCTTCCCTGTGGGAGAAGGAGCCGTAAGTTTGCCTTTTCAGAAAAAAGCTTCTGCCGAGAACGAGCACCGTGACATGCTGAGTCTCTGGGAAAGCAGAGATCCCAAAAGCTGTTGTGCCTGTGGATAGGCTGCAGAGGGATAGTGAATACCAGCAAGATCTTTCAGGGCTGGCACCTTCCTTGTGGGAGAAGGAGCCGTAAGTTTGCCTTTTCAGAAAAAGGCTCTACCGAGAGCGAGCACCGTGACATGCTGAGTCTCTGGGAAAGCAGAGATCCCCAAAGCTGTTGTGCCTGTGGATAGGCTGCAGAGGGATAGTGAAAAACTGCGTTAGTTTTCAGGGCTAGCACCTTCCCTGAGGGAGAAGGAGCCGAAAGTTTTCTTTTTCAGAAAAAAGCTTCTGCCGAGAGCGAGCACCGTGACATGCTGAGTCTCTGGGAAAGCAGAGATCCCAAAAGCTGTTGTGCCTGTGGATAGGCTGCAGAGGGATAGTGAATACCAGCAAGATCTTTCAGGGCTGGCACCTTCCTTGTGGGAGAAGGAGCCGTAAGTTTGCCTTTTCAGGAAAAGGCTCTGGCGAGAGTGAGCACCGTGACATGCTGAGTCTCTGGGAAAGCAGAGATCCCCAAAGCTGTTGTGCCTGTGGATAGGCTGCAGAGGGATAGTGAAAAACTGCATTAGTTTTCAGGGCTGGCACCTTCCCTGTGGGAGAAGGAGCCGTAAGTTTGCCTTTTCAGAAAAAAGCTTCTGCCGAGAGCGAGCACCGTGACATGCTGAGTCTCTGGGAAAGCAGAGATCCCCAAAGCTGTTGTGCCTGTGGATAGGCTGCAGAGGGATAGTGAAAAACTGCATTAGTTTTCAGGGCTGGCACCTTCCCTGTGGGAGAAGGAGCCGTAAGTTTGCCTTTTCAGAAAAAAGCTTCTGCCGAGAGCGAGCACCGTGACATGCTGAGTCTCTGGGAAAGCAGAGATCCCCAAAGCTGTTGTGCCTGTGGATAGGCTGCAGAGGGATAGTGAAAAACTGCATTAGTTTTCAGGGCTGGCACCTTCCCTGTGGGAGAAGGAGCCGTAAGTTTGCCTTTTCAGAAAAAAGCTTCTGCCGAGAGCGAGCACCGTGACATGCTGAGTCTCTGGGAAAGCAGAGATTCCAAAAGCTGTTGTGCCTGTGGAT
Source organism: Astur gentilis (assembly GCF_929443795.1). Classification (NCBI taxonomy): domain Eukaryota; kingdom Metazoa; phylum Chordata; class Aves; order Accipitriformes; family Accipitridae; genus Astur; species Astur gentilis. Next base: position 20,885 of record NW_026061105.1, on the reverse strand, counting down.
AGGCTGCAGAGGGATAGTGAATACCAGCAAGATCTTTCAGGGCTGGCACCTTCCTTGTGGGAGAAGGAGCCGTAAGTTTGCCTTTTCAGAAAAAAGCTTCTGCCGAGAGCGAGCACCGTGACATGCTGAGTCTCTGGGAAAGCAGAGATCCCCAGTGCTGCTGCGGCTAAAGGATCCCCAGTGCTGTTGTGCCTGTGGATAGGCTGCAGGTGGCGGTGAAGACCACAAAATCTTTCAGGCCTGGCACTTGCCTTGCTGGAGAAGGAGTCAGACCTTTGCCTTCTCAGAAAAAGCTTCTGCCAAGAACGAGCACCGTGACATGCTGAGTCTCTGGGAAAGCAGAGATCCCCAATGCTGTTGCGGCTAAAGATAGGCTGCAGAGGGATAGTGAATACCAGCAAGATCTTTCAGGGCTGGCACCTTCCTTGTGGGAGAAGGAGCCGTAAGTTTGCCTTTTCAGAAAAAGGCTCTACCGAGAGCGAGCACCGTGACATGCTGAGTCTCTGGGAAAGCAGAGATCCCCAAAGCTGTTGTGCCTGTGGATAGGCTGCAGAGGGATAGTGAAAAACTGCATTAGTTTTCAGGGCTAGCACCTTCCCTGAGGGAGAAGGAGCCGAAAGTTTTCTTTTTCAGAAAAAAGCTTCTGCCGAGAGCGAGCACCGTGACATGCTGAGTCTCTGGGAAAGCAGAGATCCCCAAAGCTGTTGTGCCTGTGGATAGGCTGCAGAGGGATAGTGAAAAACTGCATTAGTTTTCAGGGCTGGCACCTTCCCTGTGGGAGAAGGAGCCGTAAGTTTGCCTTTTCAGAAAAAAGCTTCTGCCGAGAGCGAGCACCGTGACATGCTGAGTCTCTGGGAAAGCAGAGATCCCCAAAGCTGTTGTGCCTGTGGATAGGCTGCAGAGGGATAGTGAAAAACTGCATTAGTTTTCAGGGCTGGCACCTTCCCTGTGGGAGAAGGAGCCGTAAGTTTGCCTTTTCAGAAAAAAGCTTCTGCCGAGAGCGAGCACCGTGACATGCTGAGTCTCTGGGAAAGCAGAGATCCCCAAAGCTGTTGTGCCTGTGGATAGGCTGCAGAGGGATAGTGAAAAACTGCATTAGTTTTCAGGGCTGGCACCTTCCCTGTGGGAGAAGGAGCCGTAAGTTTGCCTTTTCAGAAAAAAGCTTCTGCCGAGAGCGAGCACCGTGACATGCTGAGTCTCTGGGAAAGCAGAGATCCCCAAAGCTGTTGTGCCTGTGGATAGGCTGCAGAGGGATAGTGAAAAACTGCATTAGTTTTCAGGGCTGGCACCTTCCCTGTGGGAGAAGGAGCCGTAAGTTTGCCTTTTCAGAAAAAAGCTTCTGCCGAGAGCGAGCACCGTGACATGCTGAGTCTCTGGGAAAGCAGAGATCCCCAAAGCTGTTGTGCCTGTGGATAGGCTGCAGAGGGATAGTGAAAAACTGCATTAGTTTTCAGGGCTGGCACCTTCCCTGTGGGAGAAGGAGCCGTAAGTTTGCCTTTTCAGAAAAAAGCTTCTGCCGAGAGCGAGCACCGTGACATGCTGAGTCTCTGGGAAAGCAGAGATCCCCAAAGCTGTTGTGCCTGTGGATAGGCTGCAGAGGGATAGTGAAAAACTGCATTAGTTTTCAGGGCTGGCACCTTCCCTGTGGGAGAAGGAGCCGTAAGTTTGCCTTTTCAGAAAAAAGCTTCTGCCGAGAGCGAGCACCGTGACATGCTGAGTCTCTGGGAAAGCAGAGATCCCCAAAGCTGTTGTGCCTGTGGATAGGCTGCAGAGGGATAGTGAAAAACTGCATTAGTTTTCAGGGCTGGCACCTTCCCTGTGGGAGAAGGAGCCGTAAGTTTGCCTTTTCAGAAAAAAGCTTCTGCCGAGAACGAGCACCGTGACATGCTGAGTCTCTGGGAAAGCAGAGATCCCCAAAGCTGTTGTGCCTGTGGATAGGCTGCAGAGGGATAGTGAAAAACTGCATTAGTTTTCAGGGCTGGCACCTTCCCTGTGGGAGAAGGAGCCGTAAGTTTGCCTTTTCAGAAAAAAGCTTCTGCCGAGAGCGAGCACCGTGACATGCTGAGTCTCTGGGAAAGCAGAGATCCCCAAAGCTGTTGTGCCTGTGGATAGGCTGCAGAGGGATAGTGAAAAACTGCATTAGTTTTCAGGGCTGGCACCTTCCCTGTGGGAGAAGGAGCCGTAAGTTTGCCTTTTCAGAAAAAAGCTTCTGCCGAGAGCGAGCACCGTGACATGCTGAGTGTCTGGGAAAGCAGAGATCCCCAAAGCTGTTGTGCCTGTGGATAGGCTGCAGAGGGATAGTGAAAAACTGCATTAGTTTTCAGGGCTGGCACCTTCCCTGTGGGAGAAGGAGCCGTAAGTTTGCCTTTTCAGAAAAAAGCTTCTGCCGAGAGCGAGCACCGTGACATGCTGAGTCTCTGGGAAAGCAGAGATCCCCAAAGCTGTTGTGCCTGTGGATAGGCTGCAGAGGGATAGTGAAAAACTGCATTAGTTTTCAGGGCTGGCACCTTCCCTGTGGGAGAAGGAGCCGTAAGTTTGCCTTTTCAGAAAAAAGCTTCTGCCGAGAGCGAGCACCGTGACATGCTGAGTCTCTGGGAAAGCAGAGATCCCCAAAGCTGTTGTGCCTGTGGATAGGCTGCAGAGGGATAGTGAAAAACTGCATTAGTTTTCAGGGCTGGCACCTTCCCTGTGGGAGAAGGAGCCGTAAGTTTGCCTTTTCAGAAAAAAGCTTCTGCCGAGAGCGAGCACCGTGACATGCTGAGTCTCTGGGAAAGCAGAGATCCCAAAAGCTGTTGTGCCTGTGGATAGGCTGCAGAGGGATAGTGAATACCAGCAAGATCTTTCAGGGCTGGCACCTTCCTTGTGGGAGAAGGAGCCGTAAGTTTGCCTTTTCAGGAAAAGGCTCTGGCGAGAGTGAGCACCGTGACATGCTGAGTCTCTGGGAAAGCAGAGATCCCCAAAGCTGTTGTGCCTGTGGATAGGCTGCAGAGGGATAGTGAAAAACTGCATTAGTTTTCAGGGCTGGCACCTTCCCTGTGGGAGAAGGAGCCGTAAGTTTGCCTTTTCAGAAAAAAGCTTCTGCCGAGAGCGAGCACCGTGACATGCTGAGTCTCTGGGAAAGCAGAGATCCCCAAAGCTGTTGTGCCTGTGGATAGGCTGCAGAGGGATAGTGAAAAACTGCATTAGTTTTCAGGGCTGGCACCTTCCCTGTGGGAGAAGGAGCCGTAAGTTTGCCTTTTCAGAAAAAAGCTTCTGCCGAGAGCGAGCACCGTGACATGCTGAGTCTCTGGGAAAGCAGAGATCCCCAAAGCTGTTGTGCCTGTGGATAGGCTGCAGAGGGATAGTGAAAAACTGCATTAGTTTTCAGGGCTGGCACCTTCCCTGTGGGAGAAGGAGCCGTAAGTTTGCCTTTTCAGAAAAAAGCTTCTGCCGAGAGCGAGCACCGTGACATGCTGAGTCTCTGGGAAAGCAGAGATCCCCAAAGCTGTTGTGCCTGTGGATAGGCTGCAGAGGGATAGTGAAAAACTGCATTAGTTTTCAGGGCTGGCACCTTCCCTGTGGGAGAAGGAGCCGTAAGTTTGCCTTTTCAGAAAAAAGCTTCTGCCGAGAGCGAGCACCGTGACATGCTGAGTCTCTGGGAAAGCAGAGATCCCCAAAGCTGTTGTGCCTGTGGATAGGCTGCAGAGGGATAGTGAAAAACTGCATTAGTTTTCAGGGCTGGCACCTTCCCTGTGGGAGAAGGAGCCGTAAGTTTGCCTTTTCAGAAAAAAGCTTCTGCCGAGAGCGAGCACCGTGACATGCTGAGTCTCTGGGAAAGCAGAGATCCCCAAAGCTGTTGTGCCTGTGGATAGGCTGCAGAGGGATAGTGAAAAACTGCATTAGTTTTCAGGGCTGGCACCTTCCCTGTGGGAGAAGGAGCCGTAAGTTTGCCTTTTCAGAAAAAAGCTTCTGCCGAGAGCGAGCACCGTGACATGCTGAGTCTCTGGGAAAGCAGAGATCCCCAAAGCTGTTGTGCCTGTGGATAGGCTGCAGAGGGATAGTGAAAAACTGCATTAGTTTTCAGGGCTGGCACCTTCCCTGTGGGAGAAGGAGCCGTAAGTTTGCCTTTTCAGAAAAAAGCTTCTGCCGAGAGCGAGCACCGTGACATGCTGAGTCTCTGGGAAAGCAGAGATCCCCAAAGCTGTTGTGCCTGTGGATAGGCTGCAGAGGGATAGTGAAAAACTGCATTAGTTTTCAGGGCTGGCACCTTCCCTGTGGGAGAAGGAGCCGTAAGTTTGCCTTTTCAGAAAAAAGCTTCTGCCGAGAGCGAGCACCGTGACATGCTGAGTCTCTGGGAAAGCAGAGATCCCCAAAGCTGTTGTGCCTGTGGATAGGCTGCAGAGGGATAGTGAAAAACTGCATTAGTTTTCAGGGCTGGCACCTTCCCTGTGGGAGAAGGAGCCGTAAGTTTGCCTTTTCAGAAAAAAGCTTCTGCCGAGAGCGAGCACCGTGACATGCTGAGTCTCTGGGAAAGCAGAGATCCCCAAAGCTGTTGTGCCTGTGGATAGGCTGCAGAGGGATAGTGAATACCAGCAAGATCTTTCAGGGCTGGCACCTTCCTTGTGGGAGAAGGAGCCGTAAGTTTGCCTTTTCAGAAAAAGGCTCTGCCGAGAGTGAGCACCGTGACATGCTGAGTCTCTGGGAAAGCAGAGATCCCCAAAGCTGTTGTGCCTGTGGATAGGCTGCAGAGGGATAGTGAAAAACTGCATTAGTTTTCAGGGCTGGCACCTTCCCTGTGGGAGAAGGAGCCGTAAGTTTGCCTTTTCAGAAAAAAGCTTCTGCCGAGAGCGAGCACCGTGACATGCTGAGTCTCTGGGAAAGCAGAGATCCCCAAAGCTGTTGTGCCTGTGGATAGGCTGCAGAGGGATAGTGAAAAACTGCATTAGTTTTCAGGGCTGGCACCTTCCCTGTGGGAGAAGGAGCCGTAAGTTTGCCTTTTCAGAAAAAAGCTTCTGCCGAGAGCGAGCACCGTGACATGCTGAGTCTCTGGGAAAGCAGAGATCCCCAAAGCTGTTGTGCCTGTGGATAGGCTGCAGAGGGATAGTGAAAAACTGCATTAGTTTTCAGGGCTGGCACCTTCCCTGTGGGAGAAGGAGCCGTAAGTTTGCCTTTTCAGAAAAAAGCTTCTGCCGAGAGCGAGCACCGTGACATGCTGAGTCTCTGGGAAAGCAGAGATCCCCAAAGCTGTTGTGCCTGTGGATAGGCTGCAGAGGGATAGTGAAAAACTGCATTAGTTTTCAGGGCTGGCACCTTCCCTGTGGGAGAAGGAGCCGTAAGTTTGCCTTTTCAGAAAAAAGCTTCTGCCGAGAACGAGCACCGTGACATGCTGAGTCTCTGGGAAAGCAGAGATCCCCAAAGCTGTTGTGCCTGTGGATAGGCTGCAGAGGGATAGTGAAAAACTGCATTAGTTTTCAGGGCTGGCACCTTCCCTGAGGGAGAAGGAGCCGAAAGTTTTCTTTTTCAGAAAAAAGCTTCTGCCGAGAGCGAGCACCGTGACATGCTGAGTCTCTGGGAAAGCAGAGATCCCAAAAGCTGTTGTGCCTGTGGATAGGCTGCAGAGGGATAGTGAATACCAGCAAGATCTTTCAGGGCTGGCACCTTCCTTGTGGGAGAAGGAGCCGTAAGTTTGCCTTTTCAGGAAAAGGCTCTGGCGAGAGTGAGCACCGTGACATGCTGAGTCTCTGGGAAAGCAGAGATCCCCAAAGCTGTTGTGCCTGTGGATAGGCTGCAGAGGGATAGTGAAAAACTGCATTAGTTTTCAGGGCTGGCACCTTCCCTGTGGGAGAAGGAGCCGTAAGTTTGCCTTTTCAGAAAAAAGCTTCTGCCGAGAGCGAGCACCGTGACATGCTGAGTCTCTGGGAAAGCAGAGATCCCCAAAGCTGTTGTGCCTGTGGATAGGCTGCAGAGGGATAGTGAAAAACTGCATTAGTTTTCAGGGCTGGCACCTTCCCTGTGGGAGAAGGAGCCGTAAGTTTGCCTTTTCAGAAAAAAGCTTCTGCCGAGAGCGAGCACCGTGACATGCTGAGTCTCTGGGAAAGCAGAGATCCCCAAAGCTGTTGTGCCTGTGGATAGGCTGCAGAGGGATAGTGAAAAACTGCATTAGTTTTCAGGGCTGGCACCTTCCCTGTGGGAGAAGGAGCCGTAAGTTTGCCTTTTCAGAAAAAAGCTTCTGCCGAGAGCGAGCACCGTGACATGCTGAGTCTCTGGGAAAGCAGAGATCCCAAAAGCTGTTGTGCCTGTGGATAGGCTGCAGAGGGATAGTGAAAAACTGCATTAGTTTTCAGGGCTGGCACCTTCCCTGTGGGAGAAGGAGCCGTAAGTTTGCCTTTTCAGAAAAAAGCTTCTGCCGAGAGCGAGCACCGTGACATGCTGAGTCTCTGGGAAAGCAGAGATCCCCAAAGCTGTTGTGCCTGTGGATAGGCTGCAGAGGGATAGTGAAAAACTGCATTAGTTTTCAGGGCTGGCACCTTCCCTGTGGGAGAAGGAGCCGTAAGTTTGCCTTTTCAGAAAAAAGCTTCTGCCGAGAGCGAGCACCGTGACATGCTGAGTCTCTGGGAAAGCAGAGATCCCCAAAGCTGTTGTGCCTGTGGATAGGCTGCAGAGGGATAGTGAAAAACTGCATTAGTTTTCAGGGCTGGCACCTTCCCTGTGGGAGAAGGAGCCGTAAGTTTGCCTTTTCAGAAAAAAGCTTCTGCCGAGAGCGAGCACCGTGACATGCTGAGTCTCTGGGAAAGCAGAGATCCCCAAAGCTGTTGTGCCTGTGGATAGGCTGCAGAGGGATAGTGAAAAACTGCATTAGTTTTCAGGGCTGGCACCTTCCCTGTGGGAGAAGGAGCCGTAAGTTTGCCTTTTCAGAAAAAAGCTTCTGCCGAGAGCGAGCACCGTGACATGCTGAGTCTCTGGGAAAGCAGAGATCCCCAAAGCTGTTGTGCCTGTGGATAGGCTGCAGAGGGATAGTGAAAAACTGCATTAGTTTTCAGGGCTGGCACCTTCCCTGTGGGAGAAGGAGCCGTAAGTTTGCCTTTTCAGAAAAAAGCTTCTGCCGAGAGCGAGCACCGTGACATGCTGAGTCTCTGGGAAAGCAGAGATCCCCAAAGCTGTTGTGCCTGTGGATAGGCTGCAGGAGGATAGTGAATACCAGCAAGATCTTTCAGGGCTAGCACCTTCCTTGTGGGAGAAGGAGCCACACTTTTGCCTTCTCAGAAAAAGCTTCTGCCGAGAACGAGCACCGTGACATGCTGAGTCTCTGGGAAAGCAGAGATCCCCAAAGCTGTTGTGCCTGTGGATAGGCTGCAGAGGGATAGTGAAAAACTGCATTAGTTTTCAGGGCTGGCACCTTCCCTGTGGGAGAAGGAGCCGTAAGTTTGCCTTTTCAGAAAAAAGCTTCTGCCGAGAGCGAGCACCGTGACATGCTGAGTCTCTGGGAAAGCAGAGATCCCCAAAGCTGTTGTGCCTGTGGATAGGCTGCAGAGGGATAGTGAAAAACTGCATTAGTTTTCAGGGCTGGCACCTTCCCTGTGGGAGAAGGAGCCGTAAGTTTGCCTTTTCAGAAAAAAGCTTCTGCCGAGAGCGAGCACCGTGACATGCTGAGTCTCTGGGAAAGCAGAGATCCCCAAAGCTGTTGTGCCTGTGGATAGGCTGCAGGAGGATAGTGAATACCAGCAAGATCTTTCAGGGCTAGCACCTTCCTTGTGGGAGAAGGAGCCACACTTTTGCCTTCTCAGAAAAAGCTTCTGCCGAGAACGAGCACCGTGACATGCTGAGTCTCTGGGAAAGCAGAGATCCCAAAAGCTGTTGTGCCTGTGGATAGGCTGCAGAGGGATAGTGAAAAACTGCATTAGTTTTCAGGGCTGGCACCTTCCCTGTGGGAGAAGGAGCCGTAAGTTTGCCTTTTCAGAAAAAAGCTTCTGCCGAGAGCGAGCACCGTGACATGCTGAGTCTCTGGGAAAGCAGAGATCCCCAAAGCTGTTGTGCCTGTGGATAGGCTGCAGAGGGATAGTGAAAAACTGCATTAGTTTTCAGGGCTGGCACCTTCCCTGTGGGAGAAGGAGCCGTAAGTTTGCCTTTTCAGAAAAAAGCTTCTGCCGAGAGCGAGCACCGTGACATGCTGAGTCTCTGGGAAAGCAGAGATCCCCAAAGCTGTTGTGCCTGTGGATAGGCTGCAGAGGGATAGTGAAAAACTGCATTAGTTTTCAGGGCTGGCACCTTCCCTGTGGGAGAAGGAGCCGTAAGTTTGCCTTTTCAGAAAAAAGCTTCTGCCGAGAGCGAGCACCGTGACATGCTGAGTCTCTGGGAAAGCAGAGATCCCAAAAGCTGTTGTGCCTGTGGATAGGCTGCAGAGGGATAGTGAAAAACTGCATTAGTTTTCAGGGCTGGCACCTTCCCTGTGGGAGAAGGAGCCGTAAGTTTGCCTTTTCAGAAAAAAGCTTCTGCCGAGAACGAGCACCGTGACATGCTGAGTCTCTGGGAAAGCAGAGATCCCAAAAGCTGTTGTGCCTGTGGATAGGCTGCAGAGGGATAGTGAATACCAGCAAGATCTTTCAGGGCTGGCACCTTCCTTGTGGGAGAAGGAGCCGTAAGTTTGCCTTTTCAGAAAAAGGCTCTACCGAGAGCGAGCACCGTGACATGCTGAGTCTCTGGGAAAGCAGAGATCCCCAAAGCTGTTGTGCCTGTGGATAGGCTGCAGAGGGATAGTGAAAAACTGCATTAGTTTTCAGGGCTAGCACCTTCCCTGAGGGAGAAGGAGCCGAAAGTTTTCTTTTTCAGAAAAAAGCTTCTGCCGAGAGCGAGCACCGTGACATGCTGAGTCTCTGGGAAAGCAGAGATCCCAAAAGCTGTTGTGCCTGTGGATAGGCTGCAGAGCGATAGTGAATACCAGCAAGATCTTTCAGGGCTGGCACCTTCCTTGTGGGAGAAGGAGCCGTAAGTTTGCCTTTTCAGAAAAAGGCTCTGGCGAGAGTGAGCACCGTGACATGCTGAGTCTCTGGGAAAGCAGAGATCCCCAAAGCTGTTGTGCCTGTGGATAGGCTGCAGAGGGATAGTGAAAAACTGCATTAGTTTTCAGGGCTGGCACCTTCCCTGTGGGAGAAGGAGCCGTTAGTTTGCCTTTTCAGAAAAAAGCTTCTGCCGAGAGCGAGCACCGTGACATGCTGAGTCTCTGGGAAAGCAGAGATCCCAAAAGCTGTTGTGCCTGTGGATAGGCTGCAGAGGGATAGTGAAAAACTGCATTAGTTTTCAGGGCTGGCACCTTCCCTGTGGGAGAAGGAGCCGTAAGTTTGCCTTTTCAGAAAAAAGCTTCTGCCGAGAGCGAGCACCGTGACATGCTGAGTCTCTGGGAAAGCAGAGATCCCAAAAGCTGTTGTGCCTGTGGATAGGCTGCAGAGGGATAGTGAAAAACTGCATTAGTTTTCAGGGCTGGCACCTTCCCTGTGGGAGAAGGAGCCGTAAGTTTGCCTTTTCAGAAAAAAGCTTCTGCCGAGAGCGAGCACCGTGACATGCTGAGTCTCTGGGAAAGCAGAGATCCCCAAAGCTGTTGTGCCTGTGGATAGGCTGCAGAGGGATAGTGAAAAACTGCATTAGTTTTCAGGGCTGGCACCTTCCCTGTGGGAGAAGGAGCCGTAAGTTTGCCTTTTCAGAAAAAAGCTTCTGCCGAGAACGAGCACCGTGACATGCTGAGTCTCTGGGAAAGCAGAGATCCCAAAAGCTGTTGTGCCTGTGGATAGGCTGCAGAGGGATAGTGAATACCAGCAAGAGCTTTCAGGGCTGGCACCTTCCTTGTGGGAGAAGGAGCCGTAAGTTTGCCTTTTCAGAAAAAGGCTCTGCCGAGAGCGAGCACCGTGACATGCTGAGTCTCTGGGAAAGCAGAGATCCCCAAAGCTGTTGTGCCTGTCGATAGGCTGCAGAGGGATAGTGAAAAACTGCATTAGTTTTCAGGGCTAGCACCTTCCCTGAGGGAGAAGTAGCCGAAAGTTTTCTTTTTCAGAAAAAAGCTTCTGCCGAGAGCGAGCACCGTGACATGCTGAGTCTCTGGGAAAGCAGAGATCCCCAAAGCTGTTGTGCCTGTGGATAGGCTGCAGAGGGATAGTGAAAAACTGCATTAGTTTTCAGGGCTGGCACCTTCCCTGTGGGAGAAGGAGCCGTAAGTTTGCCTTTTCAGAAAAAAGCTTCTGCCGAGAGCGAGCACCGTGACATGCTGAGTCTCTGGGAAAGCAGAGATCCCCAAAGCTGTTGTGCCTGTGGATAGGCTGCAGGAGGATAGTGAATACCAGCAAGATCTTTCAGGGCTAGCACCTTCCTTGTGGGAGAAGGAGCCACACTTTTGCCTTCTCAGAAAAAGCTTCTGCCGAGAACGAGCACCGTGACATGCTGAGTCTCTGGGAAAGCAGAGATCCCCAAAGCTGTTGTGCCTGTGGATAGGCTGCAGAGGGATAGTGAAAAACTGCATTAGTTTTCAGGGCTGGCACCTTCCCTGTGGGAGAAGGAGCCGTAAGTTTGCCTTTTCAGAAAAAAGCTTCTGCCGAGAGCGAGCACCGTGACATGCTGAGTCTCTGGGAAAGCAGAGATCCCAAAAGCTGTTGTGCCTGTGGATAGGCTGCAGAGGGATAGTGAATACCAGCAAGATCTTTCAGGGCTGGCACCTTCCTTGTGGGAGAAGGAGCCGTAAGTTTGCCTTTTCAGAAAAAAGCTTCTGCCGAGAGCGAGCACCGTGACATGCTGAGTCTCTGGGAAAGCAGAGATCCCAAAAGCTGTTGTGCCTGTGGATAGGCTGCAGAGGGATAGTGAATAACAGCAAGATCTTTCAGGGCTGGCACCTTCCTTGTGGGAGAAGGAGCCGTAAGTTTGCCTTTTCAGAAAAAGGCTCTGGCGAGAGTGAGCACCGTGACATGCTGAGTCTCTGGGAAAGCAGAGATCCCCAAAGCTGTTGTGCCTGTGGATAGGCTGCAGAGGGATAGTGAAAAACTGCATTAGTTTTCAGGGCTGGCACCTTCCCTGTGGGAGAAGGAGCCGTAAGTTTGCCTTTTCAGAAAAAAGCTTCTGCCGAGAGCGAGCACCGTGACATGCTGAGTCTCTGGGAAAGCAGAGATCCCCAAAGCTGTTGTGCCTGTGGATAGGCTGCAGAGGGATAGTGAAAAACTGCATTAGTTTTCAGGGCTGGCACCTTCCCTGTGGGAGAAGGAGCCGTAAGTTTGCCTTTTCAGAAAAAAGCTTCTGCCGAGAGCGAGCACCGTGACATGCTGAGTCTCTGGGAAAGCAGAGATCCCCAAAGCTGTTGTGCCTGTGGATAGGCTGCAGAGGGATAGTGAAAAACTGCATTAGTTTTCAGGGCTGGCACCTTCCCTGTGGGAGAAGGAGCCGTAAGTTTGCCTTTTCAGAAAAAAGCTTCTGCCGAGAGCGAGCACCGTGACATGCTGAGTCTCTGGGAAAGCAGAGATCCCCAAAGCTGTTGTGCCTGTGGATAGGCTGCAGAGGGATAGTGAAAAACTGCATTAGTTTTCAGGGCTGGCACCTTCCCTGTGGGAGAAGGAGCCGTAAGTTTGCCTTTTCAGAAAAAAGCTTCTGCCGAGAGCGAGCACCGTGACATGCTGAGTCTCTGGGAAATCAGAGATCCCAAAAGCTGTTGTGCCTGTGGATAGGCTGCAGAGGGATAGTGAAAAACTGCATTAGTTTTCAGGGCTGGCACCTTCCCTGTGGGAGAAGGAGCCGTAAGTTTGCCTTTTCAGAAAAAAGCTTCTGCCGAGAGCGAGCACCGTGACATGCTGAGTCTCTGGGAAAGCAGAGATCCCAAAAGCTGTTGTGCCTGTGGATAGGCTGCAGAGGGATAGTGAAAAACTGCATTAGTTTTCAGGGCTGGCACCTTCCCTGTGGGAGAAGGAGCCGTAAGTTTGCCTTTTCAGAAAAAAGCTTCTGCCGAGAGCGAGCACCGTGACATGCTGAGTCTCTGGGAAAGCAGAGATCCCCAAAGCTGTTGTGCCTGTGGATAGGCTGCAGGAGGATAGTGAATACCAGCAAGATCTTTCAGGGCTAGCACCTTCCTTGTGGGAGAAGGAGCCACACTTTTGCCTTCTCAGAAAAAGCTTCTGCCGAGAACGAGCACCGTGACATGCTGAGTCTCTGGGAAAGCAGAGATCCCCAAAGCTGTTGTGCCTGTGGATAGGCTGCAGAGGGATAGTGAAAAACTGCATTAGTTTTCAGGGCTGGCACCTTCCCTGTGGGAGAAGGAGCCGTAAGTTTGCCTTTTCAGAAAAAAGCTTCTGCCGAGAGCGAGCACCGTGACATGCTGAGTCTCTGGGAAAGCAGAGATCCCAAAAGCTGTTGTGCCTGTGGATAGGCTGCAGAGGGATAGTGAATACCAGCAAGATCTTTCAGGGCTGGCACCTTCCTTGTGGGAGAAGGAGCCGTAAGTTTGCCTTTTCAGAAAAAAGCTTCTGCCGAGAGCGAGCACCGTGACATGCTGAGTCTCTGGGAAAGCAGAGATCCCAAAAGCTGTTGTGCCTGTGGATAGGCTGCAGAGGGATAGTGAATACCAGCAAGATCTTTCAGGGCTGGCACCTTCCTTGTGGGAGAAGGAGCTGTAAGTTTGCCTTTTCAGAAAAAGGCTCTGGCGAGAGTGAGCACCGTGACATGCTGAGTCTCTGGGAAAGCAGAGATCCCCAAAGCTGTTGTGCCTGTGGATAGGCTGCAGAGGGATAGTGAAAAACTGCATTAGTTTTCAGGGCTGGCACCTTCCCTGTGGGAGAAGGAGCCGTAAGTTTGCCTTTTCAGAAAAAAGCTTCTGCCGAGAGCGAGCACCGTGACATGCTGAGTCTCTGGGAAAGCAGAGATCCCCAAAGCTGTTGTGCCTGTGGATAGGCTGCAGAGGGATAGTGAAAAACTGCATTAGTTTTCAGGGCTGGCCCCTTCCCTGTGGGAGAAGGAGCCGTAAGTTTGCCTTTTCAGAAAAAAGCTTCTGCCGAGAGCGAGCACCGTGACATGCTGAGTCTCTGGGAAAGCAGAGATCCCCAAAGCTGTTGTGCCTGTGGATAGGCTGCAGAGGGATAGTGAAAAACTGCATTAGTTTTCAGGGCTGGCACCTTCCCTGTGGGAGAAGGAGCCGTAAGTTTGCCTTTTCAGAAAAAAGCTTCTGCCGAGAGCGAGCACCGTGACATGCTGAGTCTCTGGGAAAGCAGAGATCCCCAAAGCTGTTGTGCCTGTGGATAGGCTGCAGAGGGATAGTGAAAAACTGCATTAGTTTTCAGGGCTGGCACCTTCCCTGTGGGAGAAGGAGCCGTAAGTTTGCCTTTTCAGAAAAAAGCTTCTGCCGAGAGCGAGCACCGTGACATGCTGAGTCTCTGGGAAATCAGAGATCCCAAAAGCTGTTGTGCCTGTGGATAGGCTGCAGAGGGATAGTGAAAAACTGCATTAGTTTTCAGGGCTGGCACCTTCCCTGTGGGAGAAGGAGCCGTAAGTTTGCCTTTTCAGAAAAAAGCTTCTGCCGAGAGCGAGCACCGTGACATGCTGAGTCTCTGGGAAATCAGAGATCCCAAAAGCTGTTGTGCCTGTGGATAGGCTGCAGAGGGATAGTGAAAAACTGCATTAGTTTTCAGGGCTGGCACCTTCCCTGTGGGAGAAGGAGCCGTAAGTTTGCCTTTTCAGAAAAAAGCTTCTGCCGAGAGCGAGCACCGTGACATGCTGAGTCTCTGGGAAAGCAGAGATCCCCAAAGCTGTTGTGCCTGTGGATAGGCTGCAGAGGGATAGTGAAAAACTGCATTAGTTTTCAGGGCTGGCACCTTCCCTGTGGGAGAAGGAGCCGTAAGTTTGCCTTTTCAGAAAAAAGCTTCTGCCGAGAACGAGCACCGTGACATGCTGAGTCTCTGGGAAAGCAGAGATCCCAAAAGCTGTTGTGCCTGTGGATAGGCTGCAGAGGGATAGTGAATACCAGCAAGATCTTTCAGGGCTGGCACCTTCCTTGTGGGAGAAGGAGCCGTAAGTTTGCCTTTTCAGAAAAAGGCTCTGCCGAGAGCGAGCACCGTGACATGCTGAGTCTCTGGGAAAGCAGAGATCCCAAAAGCTGTTGTGCCTGTGGATAGGCTGCAGAGGGATAGTGAAAAACTGCATTAGTTTTCAGGGCTAGCACCTTCCCTGAGGGAGAAGTAGCCGAAAGTTTTCTTTTTCAGAAAAAAGCTTCTGCCGAGAGCGAGCACCGTGACATGCTGAGTCTCTGGGAAAGCAGAGATCCCCAAAGCTGTTGTGCCTGTGGATAGGCTGCAGAGGGATAGTGAAAAACTGCATTAGTTTTCAGGGCTGGCACCTTCCCTGTGGGAGAAGGAGCCGTAAGTTTGCCTTTTCAGAAAAAAGCTTCTGCCGAGAGCGAGCACCGTGACATGCTGAGTCTCTGGGAAAGCAGAGATCCCCAAAGCTGTTGTGCCTGTGGATAGGCTGCAGGAGGATAGTGAATACCAGCAAGATCTTTCAGGGCTAGCACCTTCCTTGTGGGAGAAGGAGCCACACTTTTGCCTTCTCAGAAAAAGCTTCTGCCGAGAACGAGCACCGTGACATGCTGAGTCTCTGGGAAAGCAGAGATCCCCAAAGCTGTTGTGCCTGTGGATAGGCTGCAGAGGGATAGTGAAAAACTGCATTAGTTTTCAGGGCTGGCACCTTCCCTGTGGGAGAAGGAGCCGTAAGTTTGCCTTTTCAGAAAAAAGCTTCTGCCGAGAGCGAGCACCGTGACATGCTGAGTCTCTGGGAAAGCAGAGATCCCAAAAGCTGTTGTGCCTGTGGATAGGCTGCAGAGGGATAGTGAATACCAGCAAGATCTTTCAGGGCTGGCACCTTCCTTGTGGGAGAAGGAGCCGTAAGTTTGCCTTTTCAGAAAAAAGCTTCTGCCGAGAGCGAGCACCGTGACATGCTGAGTCTCTGGGAAAGCAGAGATCCCAAAAGCTGTTGTGCCTGTGGATAGGCTGCAGAGGGATAGTGAATACCAGCAAGATCTTTCAGGGCTGGCACCTTCCTTGTGGGAGAAGGAGCCGTAAGTTTGCCTTTTCAGAAAAAGGCTCTGGCGAGAGTGAGCACCGTGACATGCTGAGTCTCTGGGAAAGCAGAGATCCCCAAAGCTGTTGTGCCTGTGGATAGGCTGCAGAGGGATAGTGAAAAACTGCATTAGTTTTCAGGGCTGGCACCTTCCCTGTGGGAGAAGGAGCCGTAAGTTTGCCTTTTCAGAAAAAAGCTTCTGCCGAGAGCGAGCACCGTGACATGCTGAGTCTCTGGGAAAGCAGAGATCCCAAAAGCTGTTGTGCCTGTGGATAGGCTGCAGAGGGATAGTGAAAAACTGCATTAGTTTTCAGGGCTGGCACCTTCCCTGTGGGAGAAGGAGCCGTAAGTTTGCCTTTTCAGAAAAAAGCTTCTGCCGAGAGCGAGCACCGTGACATGCTGAGTCTCTGGGAAAGCAGAGATCCCCAAAGCTGTTGTGCCTGTGGATAGGCTGCAGAGGGATAGTGAAAAACTGCATTAGTTTTCAGGGCTGGCACCTTCCCTGTGGGAGAAGGAGCCGTAAGTTTGCCTTTTCAGAAAAAAGCTTCTGCCGAGAGCGAGCACCGTGACATGCTGAGTCTCTGGGAAAGCAGAGATCCCCAAAGCTGTTGTGCCTGTGGATAGGCTGCAGAGGGATAGTGAAAAACTGCATTAGTTTTCAGGGCTGGCACCTTCCCTGTGGGAGAAGGAGCCGTAAGTTTGCCTTTTCAGAAAAAAGCTTCTGCCGAGAGCGAGCACCGTGACATGCTGAGTCTCTGGGAAAGCAGAGATCCCCAAAGCTGTTGTGCCTGTGGATAGGCTGCAGAGGGATAGTGAAAAACTGCATTAGTTTTCAGGGCTGGCACCTTCCCTGTGGGAGAAGGAGCCGTAAGTTTGCCTTTTCAGAAAAAAGCTTCTGCCGAGAGCGAGCACCGTGACATGCTGAGTCTCTGGGAAAGCAGAGATCCCCAAAGCTGTTGTGCCTGTGGATAGGCTGCAGAGGGATAGTGAAAAACTGCATTAGTTTTCAGGGCTGGCACCTTCCCTGTGGGAGAAGGAGCCGTAAGTTTGCCTTTTCAGAAAAAAGCTTCTGCCGAGAGCGAGCACCGTGACATGCTGAGTCTCTGGGAAAGCAGAGATCCCCAAAGCTGTTGTGCCTGTGGATAGGCTGCAGAGGGATAGTGAAAAACTGCATTAGTTTTCAGGGCTGGCACCTTCCCTGTGGGAGAAGGAGCCGTAAGTTTGCCTTTTCAGAAAAAAGCTTCTGCCGAGAGCGAGCACCGTGACATGCTGAGTCTCTGGGAAAGCAGAGATCCCAAAAGCTGTTGTGCCTGTGGATAGGCTGCAGAGGGATAGTGAAAAACTGCATTAGTTTTCAGGGCTGGCACCTTCCCTGTGGGAGAAGGAGCCGTAAGTTTGCCTTTTCAGAAAAAAGCTTCTGCCGAGAGCGAGCACCGTGACATGCTGAGTCTCTGGGAAAGCAGAGATCCCCAAAGCTGTTGTGCCTGTGGATAGGCTGCAGAGGGATAGTGAAAAACTGCATTAGTTTTCAGGGCTGGCACCTTCCCTGTGGGAGAAGGAGCCGTAAGTTTGCCTTTTCAGAAAAAAGCTTCTGCCGAGAACGAGCACCGTGACATGCTGAGTCTCTGGGAAAGCAGAGATCCCCAAAGCTGTTGTGCCTGTGGATAGGCTGCAGAGGGATAGTGAATACCAGCAAGATCTTTCAGGGCTGGCACCTTCCTTGTGGGAGAAGGAGCCGTAAGTTTGCCTTTTCAGAAAAAGGCTCTGCCGAGAGCGAGCACCGTGACATGCTGAGTCTCTGGGAAAGCAGAGATCCCCAAAGCTGTTGTGCCTGTGGATAGGCTGCAGAGGGATAGTGAAAAACTGCATTAGTTTTCAGGGCTAGCACCTTCCCTGAGGGAGAAGGAGCCGAAAGTTTTCTTTTTCAGAAAAAAGCTTCTGCCGAGAGCGAGCACCGTGACATGCTGAGTCTCTGGGAAAGCAGAGATCCCCAAAGCTGTTGTGCCTGTGGATAGGCTGCAGAGGGATAGTGAAAAACTGCATTAGTTTTCAGGGCTGGCACCTTCCCTGTGGGAGAAGGAGCCGTAAGTTTGCCTTTTCAGAAAAAAGCTTCTGCCGAGAGCGAGCACCGTGACATGCTGAGTCTCTGGGAAAGCAGAGATCCCCAAAGCTGTTGTGCCTGTGGATAGGCTGCAGAGGGATAGTGAAAAACTGCATTAGTTTTCAGGGCTGGCACCTTCCCTGTGGGAGAAGGAGCCGTAAGTTTGCCTTTTCAGAAAAAAGCTTCTGCCGAGAGCGAGCACCGTGACATGCTGAGTCTCTGGGAAAGCAGAGATCCCCAAAGCTGTTGTGCCTGTGGATAGGCTGCAGAGGGATAGTGAATACCAGCAAGATCTTTCAGGGCTGGCACCTTCCTTGTGGGAGAAGGAGCCGTAAGTTTGCCTTTTCAGAAAAAGGCTCTGGCGAGAGTGAGCACCGTGACATGCTGAGTCTCTGGGAAAGCAGAGATCCCAAAAGCTGTTGTGCCTGTGGATAGGCTGCAGGAGGATAGTGAATACCAGCAAGATCTTTCAGGGCTAGCACCTTCCTTGTGGGAGAAGGAGCCACACTTTTGCTTTCTCAGAAAAAGCTTCTGCCGAGAGCGAGCACCGTGACATGCTGAGTCTCTGGGAAAGCAGAGATCCCAAAAGCTGTTGTGCCTGTGGATAGGCTGCAGAGGGATAGTGAAAAACTGCATTAGTTTTCAGGGCTGGCACCTTCCCTGTGGGAGAAGGTACCGTAAGTTTGCCTTTTCAGAAAAAAGCTTCTGCCGAGAGCGAGCACCGTGACATGCTGAGTCTCTGGGAAAGCAGAGATCCCCAAAGCTGTTGTGCCTGTGGATAGGCTGCAGAGGGATAGTGAAAAACTGCATTAGTTTTCAGGGCTGGCACCTTCCCTGTGGGAGAAGGAGCCGTAAGTTTGCCTTTTCAGAAAAAAGCTTCTGCCGAGAGCGAGCACCGTGACATGCTGAGTCTCTGGGAAAGCAGAGATCCCCAAAGCTGTTGTGCCTGTGGATAGGCTGCAGAGGGATAGTGAAAAACTGCATTAGTTTTCAGGGCTGGCCCCTTCCCTGTGGGAGAAGGAGCCGTAAGTTTGCCTTTTCAGAAAAAAGCTTCTGCCGAGAGCGAGCACCGTGACATGCTGAGTCTCTGGGAAAGCAGAGATCCCCAAAGCTGTTGTGCCTGTGGATAGGCTGCAGAGGGATAGTGAAAAACTGCATTAGTTTTCAGGGCTGGCACCTTCCCTGTGGGAGAAGGAGCCGTAAGTTTGCCTTTTCAGAAAAAAGCTTCTGCCGAGAGCGAGCACCGTGACATGCTGAGTCTCTGGGAAAGCAGAGATCCCCAAAGCTGTTGTGCCTGTGGATAGGCTGCAGAGGGATAGTGAAAAACTGCATTAGTTTTCAGGGCTGGCACCTTCCCTGTGGGAGAAGGAGCCGTAAGTTTTCTTTTTCAGAAAAAAGCTTCTGCCGAGAGCGAGCACCGTGACATGCTGAGTCTCTGGGAAAGCAGAGATCCCCAAAGCTGTTGTGCCTGTGGATAGGCTGCAGAGGGATAGTGAATACCAGCAAGATCTTTCTGGGCTAGCACCTTCCCTGTGGGAGAAGGAGCCACACTTTTGCCTTCTCAGAAAAAGCTTCTGCCGAGAACGAGCACCGTGACATGCTGAGTCTCTGGGAAAGCAGAGATCCCCAAAGCTGTTGTGCCTGTGGATAGGCTGCAGAGGGATAGTGAAAAACTGCATTAGTTTTCAGGGCTGGCACCTTCCCTGTGGGAGAAGGAGCCGTAAGTTTGCCTTTTCAGAAAAAAGCTTCTGCCGAGAGCGAGCACCGTGACATGCTGAGTCTCTGGGAAAGCAGAGATCCCCAAAGCTGTTGTGCCTGTGGATAGGCTGCAGAGGGATAGTGAAAAACTGCATTAGTTTTCAGGGCTGGCACCTTCCCTGTGGGAGAAGGAGCCGTAAGTTTGCCTTTTCAGAAAAAAGCTTCTGCCGAGAGCGAGCACCGTGACATGCTGAGTCTCTGGGAAAGCAGAGATCCCCAAAGCTGTTGTGCCTGTGGATAGGCTGCAGAGGGATAGTGAATACCAGCAAGATCTTTCAGGGCTGGCACCTTCCTTGTGGGAGAAGGAGCCGTAAGTTTGCCTTTTCAGAAAAAGGCTCTGGCGAGAGTGAGCACCGTGACATGCTGAGTCTCTGGGAAAGCAGAGATCCCCAAAGCTGTTGTGCCTGTGGATAGGCTGCAGAGGGATAGTGAAAAACTGCATTAGTTTTCAGGGCTGGCACCTTCCCTGTGGGAGAAGGAGCCGTAAGTTTGCCTTTTCAGAAAAAAGCTTCTGCCGAGAGCGAGCACCGTGACATGCTGAGTCTCTGGGAAAGCAGAGATCCCAAAAGCTGTTGTGCCTGTGGATAGGCTGCAGGAGGATAGTGAATACCAGCAAGATCTTTCAGGGCTAGCACCTTCCTTGTGGGAGAAGGAGCCACACTTTTGCCTTCTCAGAAAAAGCTTCTGCCGAGAACGAGCACCGTGACATGCTGAGTCTCTGGGAAAGCAGAGATCCCCAAAGCTGTTGTGCCTGTGGATAGGCTGCAGAGGGATAGTGAAAAACTGCATTAGTTTTCAGGGCTGGCACCTTCCCTGTGGGAGAAGGAGCCGTAAGTTTGCCTTTTCAGAAAAAAGCTTCTGCCGAGAGCGAGCACCGTGACATGCTGAGTCTCTGGGAAAGCAGAGATCCCCAAAGCTGTTGTGCCTGTGGATAGGCTGCAGAGGGATAGTGAAAAACTGCATTAGTTTTCAGGGCTGGCACCTTCCCTGTGGGAGAAGGAGCCGTAAGTTTGCCTTTTCAGAAAAAAGCTTCTGCCGAGAGCGAGCACCTTGACATGCTGAGTCTCTGGGAAAGCAGAGATCCCAAAAGCTGTTGTGCCTGTGGATAGGCTGCAGGAGGATAGTGAATACCAGCAAGATCTTTCAGGGCTAGCACCTTCCTTGTGGGAGAAGGAGCCACACTTTTGCTTTCTCAGAAAAAGCTTCTGCCGAGAACGAGCACCGTGACATGCTGAGTCTCTGGGAAAGCAGAGATCCCAAAAGCTGTTGTGCCTGTGGATAGGCTGCAGAGGGATAGTGAAAAACTGCATTAGTTTTCAGGGCTGGCACCTTCCCTGTGGGAGAAGGAGCCGTAAGTTTGCCTTTTCAGAAAAAAGCTTCTGCCGAGAGCGAGCACCGTGACATGCTGAGTCTCTGGGAAAGCAGAGATCCCCAAAGCTGTTGTGCCTGTGGATAGGCTGCAGAGGGATAGTGAAAAACTGCATTAGTTTTCAGGGCTGGCACCTTCCCTGTGGGAGAAGGAGCCGTAAGTTTGCCTTTTCAGAAAAAAGCTTCTGCCGAGACCGAGCACCGTGACATGCTGAGTCTCTGGGAAAGCAGAGATCCCCAAAGCTGTTGTGCCTGTGGATAGGCTGCAGAGGGATAGTGAAAAACTGCATTAGTTTTCAGGGCTGGCCCCTTCCCTGTGGGAGAAGGAGCCGTAAGTTTGCCTTTTCAGAAAAAAGCTTCTGCCGAGAGCGAACACCGTGACATGCTGAGTCTCTGGGAAAGCAGAGATCCCCAAAGCTGTTGTGCCTGTGGATAGGCTGCAGAGGGATAGTGAAAAACTGCATTAGTTTTCAGGGCTGGCACCTTCCCTGTGGGAGAAGGAGCCGTAAGTTTGCCTTTTCAGAAAAAAGCTTCTGCCGAGAGCGAGCACCGTGACATGCTGAGTCTCTGGGAAAGCAGAGATCCCCAAAGCTGTTGTGCCTGTGGATAGGCT
>NW_026061104.1:0-20861 GCF_929443795.1 Astur gentilis | reverse complement strand
CGGCTCCTTCTCCCACAGGGAAGGTGCCAGCCCTGAAAACTAATGCAGTTTTTCACTATCCCTCTGCAGCCTATCCACAGGGCACAACAGCTTTGGGGATCTCTGCTTTCCCAGAGACTCAGCATGTCACGGTGCTCGCTCTCGGCAGAAGCTTTTTTCTGAAAAGGCAAACTTACGGCTCCTTCTCCCACAGGGGAAGGTGCCAGCCCTGAAAACTAATGCAGTTTTTTCACTATCCCCTCTGCAGGCCTATCCACAGGCACAACAGCTTTTGGGGATCTCTGCTTTCCCAGAGACTCAGCCATGTCACGGTGCTCACTCTCGCCAGAGCCTTTTTCTGAAAAGGCAAACTTACGGCTCCTTCTCCCACAAGGAAGGTGCCAGCCCTGAAAGATCTTGCTGGTATTCCACTATCCCTCTGCAGCCTATCCACAGGCACAACAGCTTTTGGGATCTCTGCTTTCCCAGAGACTCAGCATGTCACGGTGCTCGCTCTCGGCAGAAGCTTTTTTCTGAAAAGGCAAACTTACGGCTCCTTCTCCCACAGGGAAGGTGCCAGCCCTGAAAACTAATGCAGTTTTTTCACTATCCCTCTGCAGCCTATCCACAGGCACAACAGCTTTGGGGATCTCTGCTTTCCCAGAGACTCAGCATGTCACGGTGCTCGCTCTCGGCAGAAGCTTTTTTCTGAAAAGGCAAACTTACGGCTCCTTCTCCCACAGGGAAGGTGCCAGCCCTGAAAACTAATGCAGTTTTTCACTATCCCTCTGCAGCCTATCCACAGGCACAACAGCTTTGGGGATCTCTGCTTTCCCAGAGACTCAGCATGTCACGGTGCTCGCTCTCGGCAGAAGCTTTTTTCTGAAAAGGCAAACTTACGGCTCCTTCTCCCACAGGGAAGGTGCCAGCCCTGAAAACTAATGCAGTTTTTCACTATCCCTCTGCAGCCTATCCACAGGCACAACAGCTTTGGGGATCTCTGCTTTCCCAGAGACTCAGCATGTCACGGTGCTCGCTCTCGGCAGAAGCTTTTTTCTGAAAAGGCAAACTTACGGCTCCTTCTCCCACAGGGAAGGTGCCAGCCCTGAAAGATCTTGCTGGTATTCACTATCCCTCTGCAGCCTATCCACAGGCACAACAGCTTTTGGGATCTCTGCTTTCCCAGAGACTCAGCATGTCACGGTGCTCGCTCTCGGCAGAAGCTTTTTTCTGAAAAGGCAAACTTGCGGCTCCTTCTCCCACAGGGAAGGTGCCAGCCCTGAAAACTAATGCAGTTTTTCACTATCCCTCTGCAGCCTATCCACAGGCACAACAGCTTTGGGGATCTCTGCTTTCCCAGAGACTCAGCATGTCACGGTGCTCGCTCTCGGCAGAAGCTTTTTTCTGAAAAGGCAAACTTACGGCTCCTTCTCCCACAGGGAAGGTGCCAGCCCTGAAAGATCTTGCTGGTATTCACTATCCCTCTGCAGCCTATCCACAGGCACAACAGCTTTGGGGATCTCTGCTTTCCCAGAGACTCAGCATGTCACGGTGCTCGCTCTCGGCAGAAGCTTTTTTCTGAAAAGGCAAACTTACGGCTCCTTCTCCCACAGGGAAGGTGCCAGCCCTGAAAACTAATGCAGTTTTTCACTATCCCTCTGCAGCCTATCCACAGGCACAACAGCTTTGGGGATCTCTGCTTTCCCAGAGACTCAGCATGTCACGGTGCTCGCTCTCGGCAGAAGCTTTTTTCTGAAAAGGCAAACTTACGGCTCCTTCTCCCACAGGGAAGGTGCCAGCCCTGAAAACTAATGCAGTTTTTCACTATCCCTCTGCAGCCTATCCACAGGCACAACAGCTTTGGGGATCTCTGCTTTCCCAGAGACTCAGCATGTCACGGTGCTCGCTCTCGGCAGAAGCTTTTTTCTGAAAAGGCAAACTTACAGCTCCTTCTCCCACAGGGAAGGTGCCAGCCCTGAAAACTAATGCAGTTTTTCACTATCCCTCTGCAGCCTATCCACAGGCACAACAGCTTTGGGGATCTCTGCTTTCCCAGAGACTCAGCATGTCACGGTGCTCGCTCTCGGCAGAAGCTTTTTTCTGAAAAGGCAAACTTACGGCTCCTTCTCCCACAGGGAAGGTGCCAGCCCTGAAAACTAATGCAGTTTTTCACTATCCCTCTGCAGCCTATCCACAGGCACAACAGCTTTGGGGATCTCTGCTTTCCCAGAGACTCAGCATGTCACGGTGCTCGCTCTCGGCAGAAGCTTTTTTCTGAAAAGGCAAACTTACAGCTCCTTCTCCCACAGGGAAGGTGCCAGCCCTGAAAACTAATGCAGTTTTTCACTATCCCTCTGCAGCCTATCCACAGGCACAACAGCTTTTGGGATCTCTGCTTTCCCAGAGACTCAGCATGTCACGGTGCTCGTTCTCGGCAGAACCTTTTTCTGAGAAGGCAAAAGTGTGGCTCCTTCTCCCACAAGGAAGGTGCTAGCCCTGAAAGATCTTGCTGGTATTCACTATCCCTCTGCAGCCTATCCACAGGCACAACAGCTTTTGGGATCTCTGCTTTCCCAGAGACTCAGCATGTCACGGTGCTCGCTCTCGGCAGAAGCTTTTTTCTGAAAAGGCAAACTTACGGCTCCTTCTCCCACAGGGAAGGTGCCAGCCCTGAAAACTAATGCAGTTTTTCACTATCCCTCTGCAGCCTATCCACAGGCACAACAGCTTTGGGGATCTCTGCTTTCCCAGAGACTCAGCATGTCACGGTGCTCGTTCTCGGCAGAACCTTTTTCTGAGAAGGCAAAAGTGTGGCTCCTTCTCCCACAAGGAAGGTGCTAGCCCTGAAAGATCTTGCTGGTATTCACTATCCCTCTGCAGCCTATCCACAGGCACAACAGCTTTTGGGATCTCTGCTTTCCCAGAGACTCAGCATGTCACGGTGCTCGCTCTCGGCAGAAGCTTTTTTCTGAAAAGGCAAACTTACGGCTCCTTCTCCCACAGGGAAGGTGCCAGCCCTGAAAACTAATGCAGTTTTTCACTATCCCTCTGCAGCCTATCCACAGGCACAACAGCTTTTGGGATCTCTGCTTTCCCAGAGACTCAGCATGTCACGGTGCTCGTTCTCGGCAGAACCTTTTTCTGAGAAGGCAAAAGTGTGGCTCCTTCTCCCACAAGGAAGGTGCTAGCCCTGAAAGATCTTGCTGGTATTCACTATCCCTCTGCAGCCTATCCACAGGCACAACAGCTTTTGGGATCTCTGCTTTCCCAGAGACTCAGCATGTCACGGTGCTCGCTCTCGGCAGAAGCTTTTTTCTGAAAAGGCAAACTTACGGCTCCTTCTCCCACAGGGAAGGTGCCAGCCCTGAAAACTAATGCAGTTTTTCACTATCCCTCTGCAGCCTATCCACAGGCACAACAGCTTTGGGGATCTCTGCTTTCCCAGAGACTCAGCATGTCACGGTGCTCGCTCTCGGCAGAAGCTTTTTTCTGAAAAGGCAAACTTACGGCTCCTTCTCCCACAGGGAAGGTGCCAGCCCTGAAAACTAATGCAGTTTTTCACTATCCCTCTGCAGCCTATCCACAGGCACAACAGCTTTTGGGATCTCTGCTTTCCCAGAGACTCAGCATGTCACGGTGCTCGCTCTCGGCAGAAGCTTTTTTCTGAAAAGGCAAACTTACGGCTCCTTCTCCCACAGGGAAGGTGCCAGCCCTGAAAACTAATGCAGTTTTTCACTATCCCTCTGCAGCCTATCCACAGGCACAACAGCTTTGGGGATCTCTGCTTTCCCAGAGACTCAGCATGTCACGGTGCTCGCTCTCGGCAGAAGCTTTTTTCTGAAAAGGCAAACTTACAGCTCCTTCTCCCACAGGGAAGGTGCCAGCCCTGAAAACTAATGCAGTTTTTCACTATCCCTCTGCAGCCTATCCACAGGCACAACAGCTTTTGGGATCTCTGCTTTCCCAGAGACTCAGCATGTCACGGTGCTCGTTCTCGGCAGAACCTTTTTCTGAGAAGGCAAAAGTGTGGCTCCTTCTCCCACAAGGAAGGTGCTAGCCCTGAAAGATCTTGCTGGTATTCACTATCCCTCTGCAGCCTATCCACAGGCACAACAGCTTTTGGGATCTCTGCTTTCCCAGAGACTCAGCATGTCACGGTGCTCGCTCTCGGCAGAAGCTTTTTTCTGAAAAGGCAAACTTACGGCTCCTTCTCCCACAGGGAAGGTGCCAGCCCTGAAAACTAATGCAGTTTTTCACTATCCCTCTGCAGCCTATCCACAGGCACAACAGCTTTGGGGATCTCTGCTTTCCCAGAGACTCAGCATGTCACGGTGCTCGTTCTCGGCAGAACCTTTTTCTGAGAAGGCAAAAGTGTGGCTCCTTCTCCCACAAGGAAGGTGCTAGCCCTGAAAGATCTTGCTG
Source organism: Astur gentilis (assembly GCF_929443795.1). NCBI lineage: Eukaryota > Metazoa > Chordata > Aves > Accipitriformes > Accipitridae > Astur > Astur gentilis. The sequence goes on along the minus strand of NW_026061104.1, from coordinate 16,460 downwards.
GTATTCACTATCCCTCTGCAGCCTATCCACAGGCACAACAGCTTTTGGGATCTCTGCTTTCCCAGAGACTCAGCATGTCACGGTGCTCGCTCTCGGCAGAAGCTTTTTTCTGAAAAGGCAAACTTACGGCTCCTTCTCCCACAGGGAAGGTGCCAGCCCTGAAAACTAATGCAGTTTTTCACTATCCCTCTGCAGCCTATCCACAGGCACAACAGCTTTTGGGATCTCTGCTTTCCCAGAGACTCAGCATGTCACGGTGCTCGTTCTCGGCAGAACCTTTTTCTGAGAAGGCAAAAGTGTGGCTCCTTCTCCCACAAGGAAGGTGCTAGCCCTGAAAGATCTTGCTGGTATTCACTATCCCTCTGCAGCCTATCCACAGGCACAACAGCTTTTGGGATCTCTGCTTTCCCAGAGACTCAGCATGTCACGGTGCTCGCTCTCGGCAGAAGCTTTTTTCTGAAAAGGCAAACTTACGGCTCCTTCTCCCACAGGGAAGGTGCCAGCCCTGAAAACTAATGCAGTTTTTCACTATCCCTCTGCAGCCTATCCACAGGCACAACAGCTTTTGGGATCTCTGCTTTCCCAGAGACTCAGCATGTCACGGTGCTCGTTCTCGGCAGAACCTTTTTCTGAGAAGCAAAAGTGTGGCTCCTTCTCCCACAAGGAAGGTGCTAGCCCTGAAAGATCTTGCTGGTATTCACTATCCCTCTGCAGCCTATCCACAGGCACAACAGCTTTTGGGATCTCTGCTTTCCCAGAGACTCAGCATGTCACGGTGCTCGCTCTCGGCAGAAGCTTTTTTCTGAAAAGGCAAACTTACGGCTCCTTCTCCCACAGGGAAGGTGCCAGCCCTGAAAACTAATGCAGTTTTTCACTATCCCTCTGCAGCCTATCCACAGGCACAACAGGATTGGGGATCTCTGCTTTCCCAGAGACTCAGCATGTCACGGTGCTCGCTCTCGGCAGAAGCTTTTTTCTGAAAAGGCAAACTTACGGCTCCTTCTCCCACAGGGAAGGTGCCAGCCCTGAAAACTAATGCAGTTTTTCACTATCCCTCTGCAGCCTATCCACAGGCACAACAGCTTTGGGGATCTCTGCTTTCCCAGAGACTCAGCATGTCACGGTGCTCACTCTCGGCAGAAGCTTTTTTCTGAAAAGGCAAACTTACGGCTCCTTCTCCCACAGGGAAGGTGCCAGCCCTGAAAACTAATGCAGTTTTTCACTATCCCTCTGCAGCCTATCCACAGGCACAACAGCTTTGGGGATCTCTGCTTTCCAGGAGACTCAGCATGTCACGGTGCTCGCTCTCGGCAGAAGCTTTTTTCTGAAAAGGCAAACTTACGGCTCCTTCTCCCACAGGGAAGGTGCCAGCCCTGAAAACTAATGCAGTTTTTCACTATCCCTCTGCAGCCTATCCACAGGCACAACAGCTTTGGGGATCTCTGCTTTCCCAGAGACTCAGCATGTCACGGTGCTCGCTCTCGGCAGAAGCTTTTTTCTGAAAAGGCAAACTTACGGCTCCTTCTCCCACAGGGAAGGTGCCAGCCCTGAAAACTAATGCAGTTTTTCACTATCCCTCTGCAGCCTATCCACAGGCACAACAGCTTTGGGGATCTCTGCTTTCCCAGAGACTCAGCATGTCACGGTGCTCGCTCTCGGCAGAAGCTTTTTTCTGAAAAGGCAAACTTACGGCTCCTTCTCCCACAGGGAAGGTGCCAGCCCTGAAAACTAATGCAGTTTTTCACTATCCCTCTGCAGCCTATCCACAGGCACAACAGCTTTGGGGATCTCTGCTTTCCCAGAGACTCAGCATGTCACGGTGCTCGCTCTCGGCAGAAGCTTTTTTCTGAAAAGGCAAACTTACGGCTCCTTCTCCCACAGGGAAGGTGCCAGCCCTGAAAACTAATGCAGTTTTTCACTATCCCTCTGCAGCCTATCCACAGGCACAACAGCTTTGGGGATCTCTGCTTTCCCAGAGACTCAGCATGTCACGGTGCTCGCTCTCGGCAGAAGCTTTTTTCTGAAAAGGCAAACTTACGGCTCCTTCTCCCACAGGGAAGGTGCCAGCCCTGAAAACTAATGCAGTTTTTCACTATCCCTCTGCAGCCTATCCACAGGCACAACAGCTTTGGGGATCTCTGCTTTCCCAGAGACTCAGCATGTCACGGTGCTCGCTCTCGGCAGAAGCTTTTTTCTGAAAAGGCAAACTTACGGCTCCTTCTCCCACAGGGAAGGTGCCAGCCCTGAAAACTAATGCAGTTTTTCACTATCCCTCTGCAGCCTATCCACAGGCACAACAGCTTTTGGGATCTCTGCTTTCCCAGAGACTCAGCATGTCACGGTGCTCGTTCTCGGCAGAACCTTTTTCTGAGAAGGCAAAAGTGTGGCTCCTTCTCCCACAAGGAAGGTGCTAGCCCTGAAAGATCTTGCTGGTATTCACTATCCCTCTGCAGCCTATCCACAGGCACAACAGCTTTTGGGATCTCTGCTTTCCCAGAGACTCAGCATGTCACGGTGCTCGCTCTCGGCAGAAGCTTTTATCTGAAAAGGCAAACTTACGGCTCCTTCTCCCACAGGGAAGGTGCCAGCCCTGAAAACTAATGCAGTTTTTCACTATCCCTCTGCAGCCTATCCACAGGCACAACAGCTTTGGGGATCTCTGCTTTCCCAGAGACTCAGCATGTCACGGTGCTCACTCTCGCCAGAGCCTTTTTCTGAAAAGGCAAACGTACGGCTCCTTCTCCCACAAGGAAGGTGCCAGCCCTGAAAGATCTTGCTGGTATTCACTATCCCTCTGCAGCCTATCCACAGGCACAACAGCTTTTGGGATCTCTGCTTTCCCAGAGACTCAGCATGTCACGGTGCTCGCTCTCGGCAGAAGCTTTTTTCTGAAAAGGCAAACTTACGGCTCCTTCTCCCACAGGGAAGGTGCCAGCCCTGAAAACTAATGCAGTTTTTCACTATCCCTCTGCAGCCTATCCACAGGCACAACAGCTTTGGGGATCTCTGCTTTCCCAGAGACTCAGCATGTCACGGTGCTCGCTCTCGGCAGAAGCTTTTTTCTGAAAAGGCAAACTTACGGCTCCTTCTCCCACAGGGAAGGTGCCAGCCCTGAAAACTAATGCAGTTTTTCACTATCCCTCTGCAGCCTATCCACAGGCACAAAAGCTTTGGGGATCTCTGCTTTCCCAGAGACTCAGCATGTCACGGTGCTCGCTCTCGGCAGAAGCTTTTTTCTGAAAAGGCAAACTTACGGCTCCTTCTCCCACAAAGAAGGTGCCAGCCCTGAAAGATCTTGCTGGTATTCACTATCCCTCTGCAGCCTATCCACAGGCACAACAGCTTTTGGGATCTCTGCTTTCCCAGAGACTCAGCATGTCACGGTGCTCGCTCTCGGCAGAAGCTTTTTTCTGAAAAGGCAAACTTGCGGCTCCTTCTCCCACAGGGAAGGTGCCAGCCCTGAAAACTAATGCAGTTTTTCACTATCCCTCTGCAGCCTATCCACAGGCACAACAGCTTTTGGGATCTCTGCTTTCCCAGAGACTCAGCATGTCACGGTGCTCGCTCTCGGCAGAAGCTTTTTTCTGAAAAGGCAAACTTACGGCTCCTTCTCCCACAGGGAAGGTGCCAGCCCTGAAAGATCTTGCTGGTATTCACTATCCCTCTGCAGCCTATCCACAGGCACAACAGCTTTGGGGATCTCTGCTTTCCCAGAGACTCAGCATGTCACGGTGCTCGTTCTCGGCAGAACCTTTTTCTGAGAAGGCAAAAGTGTGGCTCCTTCTCCCACAAGGAAGGTGCTAGCCCTGAAAGATCTTGCTGGTATTCACTATCCCTCTGCAGCCTATCCACAGGCACAACAGCTTTTGGGATCTCTGCTTTCCCAGAGACTCAGCATGTCACGGTGCTCGCTCTCGGCTGAAGCTTTTTTCTGAAATGGCAAACTTACGGCTCCTTCTCCCACAGGGAAGGTGCCAGCCCTGAAAACTAATGCAGTTTTTCACTATCCCTCTGCAGCCTATCCACAGGCACAACAGGATTGGGGATCTCTGCTTTCCCAGAGACTCAGCATGTCACGGTGCTCGCTCTCGGCAGAAGCTTTTTTCTGAAAAGGCAAACTTACGGCTCCTTCTCCCACAGGGAAGGTGCCAGCCCTGAAAACTAATGCAGTTTTTCACTATCCCTCTGCAGCCTATCCACAGGCACAACAGCTTTGGGGATCTCTGCTTTCCCAGAGACTCAGCATGTCACGGTGCTCGCTCTCGGCAGAAGCTTTTTTCTGAAAAGGCAAACTTGCGGCTCCTTCTCCCACAGGGAAGGTGCCAGCCCTGAAAACTAATGCAGTTTTTCACTATCCCTCTGCAGCCTATCCACAGGCACAACAGCTTTTGGGATCTCTGCTTTCCCAGAGACTCAGCATGTCACGGTGCTCGTTCTCGGCAGAACCTTTTTCTGAGAAGGCAAAAGTGTGGCTCCTTCTCCCACAAGGAAGGTGCTAGCCCTGAAAGATCTTGCTGGTATTCACTATCCCTCTGCAGCCTATCCACAGGCACAACAGCTTTTGGGATCTCTGCTTTCCCAGAGACTCAGCATGTCACGGTGCTCGCTCTCGGCAGAAGCTTTTTTCTGAAAAGGCAAACTTACGGCTCCTTCTCCCACAGGGAAGGTGCCAGCCCTGAAAACTAATGCAGTTTTTCACTATCCCTCTGCAGCCTATCCACAGGCACAACAGCTTTGGGGATCTCTGCTTTCCCAGAGACTCAGCATGTCACGGTGCTCGTTCTCGGCAGAACCTTTTTCTGAGAAGGCAAAAGTGTGGCTCCTTCTCCCACAAGGAAGGTGCTAGCCCTGAAAGATCTTGCTGGTATTCACTATCCCTCTGCAGCCTATCCACAGGCACAACAGCTTTTGGGATCTCTGCTTTCCCAGAGACTCAGCATGTCACGGTGCTCGCTCTCGGCAGAAGCTTTTTTCTGAAAAGGCAAACTTACGGCTCCTTCTCCCACAGGGAAGGTGCCAGCCCTGAAAACTAATGCAGTTTTTCACTATCCCTCTGCAGCCTATCCACAGGCACAACAGCTTTTGGGATCTCTGCTTTCCCAGAGACTCAGCATGTCACGGTGCTCGTTCTCGGCAGAACCTTTTTCTGAGAAGGCAAAAGTGTGGCTCCTTCTCCCACAAGGAAGGTGCTAGCCCTGAAAGATCTTGCTGGTATTCACTATCCCTCTGCAGCCTATCCACAGGCACAACAGCTTTTGGGATCTCTGCTTTCCCAGAGACTCAGCATGTCACGGTGCTCGCTCTCGGCAGAAGCTTTTTTCTGAAAAGGCAAACTTACGGCTCCTTCTCCCACAGGGAAGGTGCCAGCCCTGAAAACTAATGCAGTTTTTCACTATCCCTCTGCAGCCTATCCACAGGCACAACAGCTTTTGGGATCTCTGCTTTCCCAGAGACTCAGCATGTCACGGTGCTCGTTCTCGGCAGAACCTTTTTCTGAGAAGCAAAAGTGTGGCTCCTTCTCCCACAAGGAAGGTGCTAGCCCTGAAAGATCTTGCTGGTATTCACTATCCCTCTGCAGCCTATCCACAGGCACAACAGCTTTTGGGATCTCTGCTTTCCCAGAGACTCAGCATGTCACGGTGCTCGCTCTCGGCAGAAGCTTTTTTCTGAAAAGGCAAACTTACGGCTCCTTCTCCCACAGGGAAGGTGCCAGCCCTGAAAACTAATGCAGTTTTTCACTATCCCTCTGCAGCCTATCCACAGGCACAACAGGATTGGGGATCTCTGCTTTCCCAGAGACTCAGCATGTCACGGTGCTCGCTCTCGGCAGAAGCTTTTTTCTGAAAAGGCAAACTTACGGCTCCTTCTCCCACAGGGAAGGTGCCAGCCCTGAAAACTAATGCAGTTTTTCACTATCCCTCTGCAGCCTATCCACAGGCACAACAGCTTTGGGGATCTCTGCTTTCCCAGAGACTCAGCATGTCACGGTGCTCACTCTCGGCAGAAGCTTTTTTCTGAAAAGGCAAACTTACGGCTCCTTCTCCCACAGGGAAGGTGCCAGCCCTGAAAACTAATGCAGTTTTTCACTATCCCTCTGCAGCCTATCCACAGGCACAACAGCTTTGGGGATCTCTGCTTTCCAGGAGACTCAGCATGTCACGGTGCTCGCTCTCGGCAGAAGCTTTTTTCTGAAAAGGCAAACTTACGGCTCCTTCTCCCACAGGGAAGGTGCCAGCCCTGAAAACTAATGCAGTTTTTCACTATCCCTCTGCAGCCTATCCACAGGCACAACAGCTTTGGGGATCTCTGCTTTCCCAGAGACTCAGCATGTCACGGTGCTCGCTCTCGGCAGAAGCTTTTTTCTGAAAAGGCAAACTTACGGCTCCTTCTCCCACAGGGAAGGTGCCAGCCCTGAAAACTAATGCAGTTTTTCACTATCCCTCTGCAGCCTATCCACAGGCACAACAGCTTTGGGGATCTCTGCTTTCCCAGAGACTCAGCATGTCACGGTGCTCGCTCTCGGCAGAAGCTTTTTTCTGAAAAGGCAAACTTACGGCTCCTTCTCCCACAGGGAAGGTGCCAGCCCTGAAAACTAATGCAGTTTTTCACTATCCCTCTGCAGCCTATCCACAGGCACAACAGCTTTGGGGATCTCTGCTTTCCCAGAGACTCAGCATGTCACGGTGCTCGCTCTCGGCAGAAGCTTTTTTCTGAAAAGGCAAACTTACGGCTCCTTCTCCCACAGGGAAGGTGCCAGCCCTGAAAACTAATGCAGTTTTTCACTATCCCTCTGCAGCCTATCCACAGGCACAACAGCTTTGGGGATCTCTGCTTTCCCAGAGACTCAGCATGTCACGGTGCTCGCTCTCGGCAGAAGCTTTTTTCTGAAAAGGCAAACTTACGGCTCCTTCTCCCACAGGGAAGGTGCCAGCCCTGAAAACTAATGCAGTTTTTCACTATCCCTCTGCAGCCTATCCACAGGCACAACAGCTTTGGGGATCTCTGCTTTCCCAGAGACTCAGCATGTCACGGTGCTCGCTCTCGGCAGAAGCTTTTTTCTGAAAAGGCAAACTTACGGCTCCTTCTCCCACAGGGAAGGTGCCAGCCCTGAAAACTAATGCAGTTTTTCACTATCCCTCTGCAGCCTATCCACAGGCACAACAGCTTTTGGGATCTCTGCTTTCCCAGAGACTCAGCATGTCACGGTGCTCGTTCTCGGCAGAACCTTTTTCTGAGAAGGTAAAAGTGTGGCTCCTTCTCCCACAAGGAAGGTGCTAGCCCTGAAAGATCTTGCTGGTATTCACTATCCCTCTGCAGCCTATCCACAGGCACAACAGCTTTTGGGATCTCTGCTTTCCCAGAGACTCAGCATGTCACGGTGCTCGCTCTCGGCTGAAGCTTTTTTCTGAAAAGGCAAACTTACGGCTCCTTCTCCCACAGGGAAGGTGCCAGCCCTGAAAACTAATGCAGTTTTTCACTATCCCTCTGCAGCCTATCCACAGGCACAACAGCTTTGGGGATCTCTGCTTTCCCAGAGACTCAGCATGTCACGGTGCTCACTCTCGCCAGAGCCTTTTTCTGAAAAGGCAAACGTACGGCTCCTTCTCCCACAAGGAAGGTGCCAGCCCTGAAAGATCTTGCTGGTATTCACTATCCCTCTGCAGCCTATCCACAGGCACAACAGCTTTTGGGATCTCTGCTTTCCCAGAGACTCAGCATGTCACGGTGCTCGCTCTCGGCAGAAGCTTTTTTCTGAAAAGGCAAACTTACGGCTCCTTCTCCCACAGGGAAGGTGCCAGCCCTGAAAACTAATGCAGTTTTTCACTATCCCTCTGCAGCCTATCCACAGGCACAACAGCTTTGGGGATCTCTGCTTTCCCAGAGACTCAGCATGTCACGGTGCTCGCTCTCGGCAGAAGCTTTTTTCTGAAAAGGCAAACTTACGGCTCCTTCTCCCACAGGGAAGGTGCCAGCCCTGAAAACTAATGCAGTTTTTCACTATCCCTCTGCAGCCTATCCACAGGCACAAAAGCTTTGGGGATCTCTGCTTTCCCAGAGACTCAGCATGTCACGGTGCTCGCTCTCGGCAGAAGCTTTTTTCTGAAAAGGCAAACTTACGGCTCCTTCTCCCACAAAGAAGGTGCCAGCCCTGAAAGATCTTGCTGGTATTCACTATCCCTCTGCAGCCTATCCACAGGCACAACAGCTTTTGGGATCTCTGCTTTCCCAGAGACTCAGCATGTCACGGTGCTCGCTCTCGGCAGAAGCTTTTTTCTGAAAAGGCAAACTTGCGGCTCCTTCTCCCACAGGGAAGGTGCCAGCCCTGAAAACTAATGCAGTTTTTCACTATCCCTCTGCAGCCTATCCACAGGCACAACAGCTTTTGGGATCTCTGCTTTCCCAGAGACTCAGCATGTCACGGTGCTCGCTCTCGGCAGAAGCTTTTTTCTGAAAAGGCAAACTTACGGCTCCTTCTCCCACAGGGAAGGTGCCAGCCCTGAAAGATCTTGCTGGTATTCACTATCCCTCTGCAGCCTATCCACAGGCACAACAGCTTTGGGGATCTCTGCTTTCCCAGAGACTCAGCATGTCACGGTGCTCGTTCTCGGCAGAACCTTTTTCTGAGAAGGCAAAAGTGTGGCTCCTTCTCCCACAAGGAAGGTGCTAGCCCTGAAAGATCTTGCTGGTATTCACTATCCCTCTGCAGCCTATCCACAGGCACAACAGCTTTTGGGATCTCTGCTTTCCCAGAGACTCAGCATGTCACGGTGCTCGCTCTCGGCTGAAGCTTTTTTCTGAAAAGGCAAACTTACGGCTCCTTCTCCCACAGGGAAGGTGCCAGCCCTGAAAACTAATGCAGTTTTTCACTATCCCTCTGCAGCCTATCCACAGGCACAACAGGGTTGGGGATCTCTGCTTTCCCCGAGACTCAGCATGTCACGGTGCTCGCTCTCGGCAGAAGCTTTTTTCTGAAAAGGCAAACTTACGGCTCCTTCTCCCACAGGGAAGGTGCCAGCCCTGAAAACTAATGCAGTTTTTCACTATCCCTCTGCAGCCTATCCACAGGCACAACAGCTTTGGGGATCTCTGCTTTCCCAGAGACTCAGCATGTCACGGTGCTCACTCTCGGCAGAAGCTTTTTTCTGAAAAGGCAAACTTACGGCTCCTTCTCCCACAGGGAAGGTGCCAGCCCTGAAAACTAATGCAGTTTTTCACTATCCCTCTGCAGCCTATCCACAGGCACAACAGCTTTGGGGATCTCTGCTTTCCCAGAGACTCAGCATGTCACGGTGCTCGCTCTCGGCAGAAGCTTTTTTCTGAAAAGGCAAACTTACGGCTCCTTCTCCCACAGGGAAGGTGCCAGCCCTGAAAACTAATGCAGTTTTTCACTATCCCTCTGCAGCCTATCCACAGGCACAACAGCTTTGGGGATCTCTGCTTTCCCAGAGACTCAGCATGTCACGGTGCTCGCTCTCGGCAGAAGCTTTTTTCTGAAAAGGCAAACTTACGGCTCCTTCTCCCACAGGGAAGGTGCCAGCCCTGAAAACTAATGCAGTTTTTCACTATCCCTCTGCAGCCTATCCACAGGCACAACAGCTTTGGGGATCTCTGCTTTCCCAGAGACTCAGCATGTCACGGTGCTCGCTCTCGGCAGAAGCTTTTTTCTGAAAAGGCAAACTTACGGCTCCTTCTCCCACAGGGAAGGTGCCAGCCCTGAAAACTAATGCAGTTTTTCACTATCCCTCTGCAGCCTATCCACAGGCACAACAGCTTTGGGGATCTCTGCTTTCCCAGAGACTCAGCATGTCACGGTGCTCGCTCTCGGCAGAAGCTTTTTTCTGAAAAGGCAAACTTACGGCTCCTTCTCCCACAGGGAAGGTGCCAGCCCTGAAAACTAATGCAGTTTTTCACTATCCCTCTGCAGCCTATCCACAGGCACAACAGCTTTGGGGATCTCTGCTTTCCCAGAGACTCAGCATGTCACGGTGCTCGCTCTCGGCAGAAGCTTTTTTCTGAAAAGGCAAACTTACGGCTCCTTCTCCCACAGGGAAGGTGCCAGCCCTGAAAACTAATGCAGTTTTTCACTATCCCTCTGCAGCCTATCCACAGGCACAACAGCTTTTGGGATCTCTGCTTTCCCAGAGACTCAGCATGTCACGGTGCTCGTTCTCGGCAGAACCTTTTTCTGAGAAGGCAAAAGTGTGGCTCCTTCTCCCACAAGGAAGGTGCTAGCCCTGAAAGATCTTGCTGGTATTCACTATCCCTCTGCAGCCTATCCACAGGCACAACAGCTTTTGGGATCTCTGCTTTCCCAGAGACTCAGCATGTCACGGTGCTCGCTCTCGGCTGAAGCTTTTTTCTGAAAAGGCAAACTTACGGCTCCTTCTCCCACAGGGAAGGTGCCAGCCCTGAAAACTAATGCAGTTTTTCACTATCCCTCTGCAGCCTATCCACAGGCACAACAGCTTTGGGGATCTCTGCTTTCCCAGAGACTCAGCATGTCACGGTGCTCACTCTCGCCAGAGCCTTTTTCTGAAAAGGCAAACGTACGGCTCCTTCTCCCACAAGGAAGGTGCCAGCCCTGAAAGATCTTGCTGGTATTCACTATCCCTCTGCAGCCTATCCACAGGCACAACAGCTTTTGGGATCTCTGCTTTCCCAGAGACTCAGCATGTCACGGTGCTCGCTCTCGGCAGAAGCTTTTTTCTGAAAAGGCAAACTTACGGCTCCTTCTCCCACAGGGAAGGTGCCAGCCCTGAAAACTAATGCAGTTTTTCACTATCCCTCTGCAGCCTATCCACAGGCACAAAAGCTTTGGGGATCTCTGCTTTCCCAGAGACTCAGCATGTCACGGTGCTCGCTCTCGGCAGAAGCTTTTTTCTGAAAAGGCAAACTTACGGCTCCTTCTCCCACAGGGAAGGTGCCAGCCCTGAAAACTAATGCAGTTTTTCACTATCCCTCTGCAGCCTATCCACAGGCACAACAGCTTTGGGGATCTCTGCTTTCCCAGAGACTCAGCATGTCACGGTGCTCGCTCTCGGCAGAAGCTTTTTTCTGAAAAGGCACACTTACGGCTCCTTCTCCCACAGGGAAGGTGCCAGCCCTGAAAACTAATGCAGTTTTTCACTATCCCTCTGCAGCCTATCCACAGGCACAACAGCTTTGGGGATCTCTGCTTTCCCAGAGACTCAGCATGTCACGGTGCTCGCTCTCGGCAGAAGCTTTTTTCTGAAAAGGCAAACTTACAGCTCCTTCTCCCACAGGGAAGGTGCCAGCCCTGAAAACTAATGCAGTTTTTCACTATCCCTCTGCAGCCTATCCACAGGCACAACAGCTTTTGGGATCTCTGCTTTCCCAGAGACTCAGCATGTCACGGTGCTCGTTCTCGGCAGAACCTTTTTCTGAGAAGGCAAAAGTGTGGCTCCTTCTCCCACAAGGAAGGTGCTAGCCCTGAAAGATCTTGCTGGTATTCACTATCCCTCTGCAGCCTATCCACAGGCACAACAGCTTTTGGGATCTCTGCTTTCCCAGAGACTCAGCATGTCACGGTGCTCGCTCTCGGCAGAAGCTTTTTTCTGAAAAGGCAAACTTACGGCTCCTTCTCCCACAGGGAAGGTGCCAGCCCTGAAAACTAATGCAGTTTTTCACTATCCCTCTGCAGCCTATCCACAGGCACAACAGCTTTTGGGATCTCTGCTTTCCCAGAGACTCAGCATGTCACGGTGCTCGTTCTCGGCAGAACCTTTTTCTGAGAAGGCAAAAGTGTGGCTCCTTCTCCCACAAGGAAGGTGCTAGCCCTGAAAGATCTTGCTGGTATTCACTATCCCTCTGCAGCCTATCCACAGGCACAACAGCTTTTGGGATCTCTGCTTTCCCAGAGACTCAGCATGTCACGGTGCTCGCTCTCGGCAGAAGCTTTTTTCTGAAAAGGCAAACTTACGGCTCCTTCTCCCACAGGGAAGGTGCCAGCCCTGAAAACTAATGCAGTTTTTCACTATCCCTCTGCAGCCTATCCACAGGCACAACAGCTTTTGGGATCTCTGCTTTCCCAGAGACTCAGCATGTCACGGTGCTCGTTCTCGGCAGAACCTTTTTCTGAGAAGGCAAAAGTGTGGCTCCTTCTCCCACAAGGAAGGTGCTAGCCCTGAAAGATCTTGCTGGTATTCACTATCCCTCTGCAGCCTATCCACAGGCACAACAGCTTTTGGGATCTCTGCTTTCCCAGAGATTCAGCATGTCACGGTGCTCGCTCTCGGCTGAAGCTTTTTTCTGAAAAGGCAAACTTACGGCTCCTTCTCCCACAGGGAAGGTGCCAGCCCTGAAAACTAATGCAGTTTTTCACTATCCCTCTGCAGCCTATCCACAGGCACAACAGGATTGGGGATCTCTGCTTTCCCAGAGACTCAGCATGTCACGGTGCTCGCTCTCGGCAGAAGCTTTTTTCTGAAAAGGCAAACTTACGGCTCCTTCTCCCACAGGGAAGGTGCCAGCCCTGAAAACTAATGCAGTTTTTCACTATCCCTCTGCAGCCTATCCACAGGCACAACAGCTTTGGGGATCTCTGCTTTCCCAGAGACTCAGCATGTCACGGTGCTCGCTCTCGGCAGAAGCTTTTTTCTGAAAAGGCAAACTTACGGCTCCTTCTCCCACAGGGAAGGTGCCAGCCCTGAAAACTAATGCAGTTTTTCACTATCCCTCTGCAGCCTATCCACAGGCACAACAGCTTTGGGGATCTCTGCTTTCCAGGAGACTCAGCATGTCACGGTGCTCGCTCTCGGCAGAAGCTTTTTTCTGAAAAGGCAAACTTACGGCTCCTTCTCCCACAGGGAAGGTGCCAGCCCTGAAAACTAATGCAGTTTTTCACTATCCCTCTGCAGCCTATCCACAGGCACAACAGCTTTGGGGATCTCTGCTTTCCCAGAGACTCAGCATGTCACGGTGCTCGCTCTCGGCAGAAGCTTTTTTCTGAAAAGGCAAACTTACGGCTCCTTCTCCCACAGGGAAGGTGCCAGCCCTGAAAACTAATGCAGTTTTTCACTATCCCTCTGCAGCCTATCCACAGGCACAACAGCTTTGGGGATCTCTGCTTTCCCAGAGACTCAGCATGTCACGGTGCTCGCTCTCGGCAGAAGCTTTTTTCTGAAAAGGCAAACTTACGGCTCCTTCTCCCACAGGGAAGGTGCCAGCCCTGAAAACTAATGCAGTTTTTCACTATCCCTCTGCAGCCTATCCACAGGCACAACAGCTTTGGGGATCTCTGCTTTCCCAGAGACTCAGCATGTCACGGTGCTCGCTCTCGGCAGAAGCTTTTTTCTGAAAAGGCAAACTTACGGCTCCTTCTCCCACAGGGAAGGTGCCAGCCCTGAAAACTAATGCAGTTTTTCACTATCCCTCTGCAGCCTATCCACAGGCACAACAGCTTTGGGGATCTCTGCTTTCCCAGAGACTCAGCATGTCACGGTGCTCGCTCTCGGCAGAAGCTTTTTTCTGAAAAGGCAAACTTACGGCTCCTTCTCCCACAGGGAAGGTGCCAGCCCTGAAAACTAATGCAGTTTTTCACTATCCCTCTGCAGCCTATCCACAGGCACAACAGCTTTGGGGATCTCTGCTTTCCCAGAGACTCAGCATGTCACGGTGCTCGCTCTCGGCAGAAGCTTTTTTCTGAAAAGGCAAACTTACGGCTCCTTCTCCCACAGGGAAGGTGCCAGCCCTGAAAACTAATGCAGTTTTTCACTATCCCTCTGCAGCCTATCCACAGGCACAACAGCTTTGGGGATCTCTGCTTTCCCAGAGACTCAGCATGTCACGGTGCTCGCTCTCGGCAGAAGCTTTTTTCTGAAAAGGCAAACTTACGGCTCCTTCTCCCACAGGGAAGGTGCCAGCCCTGAAAACTAATGCAGTTTTTCACTATCCCTCTGCAGCCTATCCACAGGCACAACAGCTTTGGGGATCTCTGCTTTCCCAGAGACTCAGCATGTCACGGTGCTCGCTCTCGGCAGAAGCTTTTTTCTGAAAAGGCAAACTTACGGCTCCTTCTCCCACAGGGAAGGTGCCAGCCCTGAAAACTAATGCAGTTTTTCACTATCCCTCTGCAGCCTATCCACAGGCACAACAGCTTTGGGGATCTCTGCTTTCCCAGAGACTCAGCATGTCACGGTGCTCGCTCTCGGCAGAAGCTTTTTTCTGAAAAGGCAAACTTACGGCTCCTTCTCCCACAGGGAAGGTGCCAGCCCTGAAAACTAATGCAGTTTTTCACTATCCCTCTGCAGCCTATCCACAGGCACAACAGCTTTGGGGATCTCTGCTTTCCCAGAGACTCAGCATGTCACGGTGCTCGCTCTCGGCAGAAGCTTTTTTCTGAAAAGGCAAACTTACGGCTCCTTCTCCCACAGGGAAGGTGCCAGCCCTGAAAACTAATGCAGTTTTTCACTATCCCTCTGCAGCCTATCCACAGGCACAACAGCTTTTGGGATCTCTGCTTTCCCAGAGACTCAGCATGTCACGGTGCTCGTTCTCGGCAGAACCTTTTTCTGAGAAGGCAAAAGTGTGGCTCCTTCTCCCACAAGGAAGGTGCTAGCCCTGAAAGATCTTGCTGGTATTCACTATCCCTCTGCAGCCTATCCACAGGCACAACAGCTTTTGGGATCTCTGCTTTCCCAGAGACTCAGCATGTCACGGTGCTCGCTCTCGGCTGAAGCTTTTTTCTGAAAAGGCAAACTTACGGCTCCTTCTCCCACAGGGAAGGTGCCAGCCCTGAAAACTAATGCAGTTTTTCACTATCCCTCTGCAGCCTATCCACAGGCACAACAGCTTTGGGGATCTCTGCTTTCCCAGAGACTCAGCATGTCACGGTGCTCACTCTCGCCAGAGCCTTTTTCGGAAAAGGCAAACGTACGGCTCCTTCTCCCACAAGGAAGGTGCCAGCCCTGAAAGATCTTGCTGGTATTCACTATCCCTCTGCAGCCTATCCACAGGCACAACAGCTTTTGGGATCTCTGCTTTCCCAGAGACTCAGCATGTCACGGTGCTCGCTCTCGGCAGAAGCTTTTTTCTGAAAAGGCAAACTTACGGCTCCTTCTCCCACAGGGAAGGTGCCAGCCCTGAAAACTAATGCAGTTTTTCACTATCCCTCTGCAGCCTATCCACAGGCACAACAGCTTTGGGGATCTCTGCTTTCCCAGAGACTCAGCATGTCACGGTGCTCGCTCTCGGCAGAAGCTTTTTTCTGAAAAGGCAAACTTACGGCTCCTTCTCCCACAGGGAAGGTGCCAGCCCTGAAAACTAATGCAGTTTTTCACTATCCCTCTGCAGCCTATCCACAGGCACAAAAGCTTTGGGGATCTCTGCTTTCCCAGAGACTCAGCATGTCACGGTGCTCGCTCTCGGCAGAAGCTTTTTTCTGAAAAGGCAAACTTACGGCTCCTTCTCCCACAGGGAAGGTGCCAGCCCTGAAAACTAATGCAGTTTTTCACTATCCCTCTGCAGCCTATCCACAGGCACAACAGCTTTGGGGATCTCTGCTTTCCCAGAGACTCAGCATGTCACGGTGCTCGCTCTCGGCAGAAGCTTTTTTCTGAAAAGGCAAACTTACGGCTCCTTCTCCCACAGGGAAGGTGCCAGCCCTGAAAACTAATGCAGTTTTTCACTATCCCTCTGCAGCCTATCCACAGGCACAACAGCTTTGGGGATCTCTGCTTTCCCAGAGACTCAGCATGTCACGGTGCTCGCTCTCGGCAGAAGCTTTTTTCTGAAAAGGCAAACTTACAGCTCCTTCTCCCACAGGGAAGGTGCCAGCCCTGAAAACTAATGCAGTTTTTCACTATCCCTCTGCAGCCTATCCACAGGCACAACAGCTTTTGGGATCTCTGCTTTCCCAGAGACTCAGCATGTCACGGTGCTCGTTCTCGGCAGAACCTTTTTCTGAGAAGGCAAAAGTGTGGCTCCTTCTCCCACAAGGAAGGTGCCTAGCCCTGAAAGCTCTTGCTGGTCTTCACTATCCCTCTGCAGCCTATCCACAGGCACAACAGCTTTTGGGATCTCTGCTTTCCCAGAGACTCAGCATGTCACGGTGCTCGCTCTCGGCAGAAGCTTTTTTCTGAAAAGGCAAACTTACGGCTCCTTCTCCCACAGGGAAGGTGCCAGCCCTGAAAACTAATGCAGTTTTTCACTATCCCTCTGCAGCCTATCCACAGGCACAACAGCTTTTGGGATCTCTGCTTTCCCAGAGACTCAGCATGTCACGGTGCTCGTTCTCGGCAGAACCTTTTTCTGAGAAGGCAAAAGTGTGGCTCCTTCTCCCACAAGGAAGGTGCTAGCCCTGAAAGATCTTGCTGGTATTCACTATCCCTCTGCAGCCTATCCACAGGCACAACAGCTTTTGGGATCTCTGCTTTCCCAGAGACTCAGCATGTCACGGTGCTCGCTCTCGGCAGAAGCTTTTTTCTGAAAAGGCAAACTTA